>NW_016169139.1:12639-17947 GCF_001687245.7 Rhagoletis zephyria
GCGCGCCAAAAGTGGGTCAGCGAATTTTATTGCATTAAATGCAGAGAGTGAAAGAGCTGGGCGAGATGGAGAAAGGCAAAGGGTGGAAAGGTGAGAAATGGTGGAAGGTGTCGGGGGAAGGTGTAAATTGTGCAAAAATCTAGCGAAACTGAAAAAATATAGGCTTTTAACTTACGTCCGTTGCTTGATTGGCAGTGCAATGAACTTTCAAGTGTTTGGCAACCTGCACTTTGCTCAAATATGGCAGGTGTGGAGAATGTGGGGTGTAAGAGATTTAAAATTAAGAGGTCAGTCCAATTGATTTGTTCATATTAGGAACAATTGGGTTGGCTGAAAAGGTTGCTGCAAAAGTTTTAGTTTAATTAAAGACTTTCGCCGAATAAATTTAGTTAATGGAAGAAGTGCTGCTTTTATCAGCGAAACAGCATTTTATTTCTTTTGAAATGTGGACGAGTAAAGTGGACCTAAACCGAAAGTTGCAAGGCGGATTCAGAAATAATGAAAAACAATTGGTTACTATCCCTTCTGGGTTCCCAAAAGTGGGCTTCAGTCGGATTAAGGAAATATTTATACGAAGTTCGCCATATCGAAGATATGTTGACTGATTTGCATCCCACCTGATATGATGCAAAGTGCGTAATTTGGGCGATTTAGGGGACGGAAAGTCGAATATGGAAGTTGGTAAAAAAAGTTCAGATACGGTATAAGTACGCACGGATATCTGGTTTAAGAGAAAATCGGTCCCCCATGCCTGTTTTGACGAACGATCGATTATCAATCAGCAGTCTCATTTCGTAATGAGATTGTACTCCTGGGTATACTTTTCGTTTTGCACATTGTAAACTTAATTAAAAGCATTATTTTAAAATTTTAAACGTAATTTTTAAATGTCAACTGTCCTCCTTAAGATTTAAATCATAAGTGGGATTTCATTTTTTTTTCATATAAGGGTCAAAATCTCGGAGATGGAGAATTTAGTTACGGTAGAAATAAAAAATTGAACTTTACATATTATGAAATTGATTTTTCACTGTTAGATATAAATTGGTTTAGGTCGTCGTGAATGTAGTTTATGACCGGGTAGAGCAAAAAATTATACCATTTTGAATTTATAGCGAAATGCAATGAATGATGTTCTAGAAAAAGTCCTTTAAGATGACCTCGTTAAAACTGCAAGTAGCTGTCGAGATTTGGGCTTCATTCATTAATAATTTAAGTCCTAAGTGGATATCCTTTCGACTTCAATATTGACCATTATGTCCATCAGATAATATATGAGCAATGTATCAACACATATCTGTTAATTAAGATTTTATGTAGGATGTGAGGCCGTTTAATTGCACGCCTATACCTGCTATGGGCGCTCGCATACGAAACATCGTAAGAGATGTGTAGAACTTTCATCGCAGAAGGTATACGATATAAAGTAAGAGATATCGCATATTCTCATTTTCATTGTTGGTGTGATCGACAGGGTAGGAGTATCGAAAGAAACGAAAAATCACGCTGAAGATGGTACAACGCCGATACCGTTTTGTCTCCAAACCAAATTTTACAACGGATGACGTAAAATCGTTCCACAAAGCATCAGATATAGCATACTTACATATGTATTATCGCCATATCTGTGTTAGGGCTTAACCATTTATTTTTTTTTATTTTTTATTCCGAATATATAAGAAAGGATTGTTTGGAGGAACTCCGTTAAATCACAGCCAAGCAAAAAAGTAAAATTTTCGCAACATTTTAATATCGTCGCCTGGGTAAAAGATTATCGTAAGTGTCATACGTACGTGCATAACATACGACAATCTTTTACCCAGGCGACTATATAGAAAGTAAATACAAAAATATAAAAAAATTTCGAAAAAATATTCCTGAATGCAATCAATATGCTTTGAAAAAAAAAAACTGATTGGACTATAAAACATGGATAAATCATTTTAAATATTTGACTATAAAAACCTTCGCCTGGAAATGCCTATATAAAATATTATACACATGAAATCACGTATACACTTTGAAATCGTAAATATACAGTCTATTAGCAGTACACAACGCAAAAAGAAAAGTTTTCCCCTAAATCGCCCAAGTTACGCACTGAGCGACGTGTCGTACTTTACACATATATGTAGCACATTCAAAAAAAAAAAAACAAAAGATATTGGGTTTGATCTCACCAATTAATTTGCCGTTTTGATTTATATAATAAAACCAGCATTTCCTCAAAATGACAGGTGAAAAATGAAAATAAAACCATGCACATTGTCTACAGCATTCTATTTAAACTTTTTTTTCTATGCAAATGCCTTAAGTAAATAAGCATAAAATGTTGATGTCAAATGTCACTGCAGATTAACTTGCATCACTGTCGGCAATGCCAGCATACAACTTTTATGTCACAAAAGCAAACAAAGCTTTCAAAGCGGAACTATTGTGTTAAAATGTAGAAACATTTACGTAGTACGTAGACAAAAATATGCGAATAAATAAAATATTTCATCTTCTAAAACCGGTGCGATGTTGTGTGGCATGGTCAACTTGAGTGAAATTTCAGTTGAATGACGACATACCACCAGTTGAGGCAACAATATAAATAAATATTAACACAAAATATCGTCTTTCAGTGTATTTTGCATCTGTTCAAATCCCAATTTTTGGTTTTGGTCAAATAAATTCGTGCCGCTGACATGCCACAAAAATCTACTGGACATACATACATAGTTATTTTTTCATTTCTTAGAATTGATATTTTAGTTAAAATCATAATTTTTTCTAACTAAATAATGTCAATCTAAGCGAAGTTTCATGTACAATTTTTCTGACTATTCCTTGCAAAGGATAAGATTATATCCACGTTAAGATTAAATAAAATTGTCACAAAAATATTGATATACAATGCCGGAACAAAGTTTTTTTGTAGGTGTTTTGCATTTTTTCCATATAAAGTATTTTCGAAAAAAACTTTTTGTATGGAAGAGACTTCGTGAAAAAAATTTCAAAAAATCAACGGTAATTCCTAGCTAGTTAAAACTTACATTTTATTAAAAAGTTGGAAATTTTCATGAAAATTTGCTGAATTTTCGCGAAATTATGCAATGCGTTAGCTAGACAAGGACAAGAAGGGAAAAACATGCCCTCTTACGGGGTTGAGTGGAACATCAAACACATTTTGTGCAACATTTTTTATGAGAAACGAAATCACCATTCGCTATTTAATAAAATAAGAATTTTCTAACTTCCAAAACCCTAAGCTTTAAATTTTTCATTTACTATGATAATGCCATCTTTGATAGCATACGCGAATCGGCTTTAAGAAATGGAGTAGAAACGTCTTAGGCTTCTGCGGATGTTCTTCTACACTTATTGATACTGTGCATATGTATGCGAGTGGTGGTCTTAAAAAATGGACGTCTTTATGATACTGAGTAGGACGAGGTGAACATTTCTGATGGCCGAGAAAGTAGACGTTATACACGCCACCACCAACTTTGCTGAGGCGGTTGTACAATGTTGAGGCTGAGTGTTGGGTAAGCTTCTTTAGTTTTTCTTGGAAAATATTAAACTGTTTTCCAAGCCAAGGTATGTTTGTAAACATAACGTGGTATGTACCATTTTCTTCGAGGCTTCGAGAGGCCGCAGGTGGGCAAAACTTTTGTTGTGCTTGATCTCAAACGGTCTGGGAATATATCTGCTTTTTTGATAAGAAAATAATTTAGCTTTAGTTAATATTTATTTTTGTTTATTACGCGGTTATGGCATAGAAGTACTCTACCTGAAATTCTAAGCAAATTTGCCGAAGAAACAGTAGGTCTAAAACCAATTTCGAGCTTGTTTAATTGCGAAAATAGTTGGCTGTTTCTATGGGCTGGTTTCTCCAACTCAACTTAACTTAGTTTAGCCACTTTTTGGACTTAAGTCAAAAGTTAGCCTACGTTTTACACAGCTTATTCTTGACTAAGTTAAGAAAATTGGACTAACTAAGTTAAGTTGAGTTGGAGAAACCAGCCCTATGAGTATGTACCGCTTGACTACCGAAGTGGTATATTGTTCAGGCGGTTAGTCTAGTGGCGGCTAGTCTACCATAGTTTGTCAAAGGGACACATCATTGTAGTTTATTCAAATATTCAAAGTATATTGCCTCAAGGTCTTAGGGAGAAATTCAAAGGTAGAGCACAAATCTGGAAGGCTACCAAGGAAGCACACCGAGCGACTTTTTAGGAATCAATGCTCTAAAATGTAACATTTGTCATTATTTCCAATAAAAAAATCATCTCTGCTCAATGCATTCAAATTTCAATTCAAGCCCACAAATCAATTCCTCTTTCGTTAACACCCTCCCTATCCCAACAATTTGAGTACAAAATAAGTTAAGTGAATCAGAATCAGAGGCGAACAGAAAAATAATATTTATACAAGCGATTAAATGGAGTGTTAAGTGTGCAAGGCGTTATGAACTTTAACCTATTGGCAACAAAAAAGGCAAATAAATGAGTAACAAAAAGAGTGCATAATAAAAACCTTATTGACAAATTCACAAGAGAAGGAGTACGAAAAAGCGAGCGTAGCTGTGAATAAGTGGCGATAGTACTTTACTTAACTTATTTTGCCCATTCCAAGTGTGTCTGTAGACAGCATTTGCTATAAGTACCTATTTAATATTAATTTCGGAGCAATTTTCATTGGGTACTGCGTGCGTACTTGATGCGCTTGGCGGACGTGGCGCCACGCCCACAGCAACTGAATAATGAACTGTAGCTAATTGCTAAGTCGACAAAATGATTTTCGGGCTTCTTCTTTTCGCTCTTCCTTTGTCGCGTTTTGCTCGCAATATTGTAACACTTTTGTATTGTTACAATCCCTGGTTTATGGCTTTATTATGTGACTTCTTTAATGTCGAACAGGGAGAATTCTAGCAATGAAGTGCAATAAGAGCCAGCCCAGCCTTTTCCATAAGCCATGACTGTCGGTATGTATCCACAATAACACTCAATTCAATGCATGGCAGGACCTAAAGCACTGTTCGATGTTTGCTTACTTTCTTGAGCATATTTTCTTGCTTTTCTTGTCTGCTTCTTTAGGTTTACTTCCTTCCGGTACCTTTGTTGCATCCATGACACTTTTCCACCACACCGCAGGCTGGTCTGTGTCCTTTTTATTATTTTTTATCATGAAAGCGTCGGTTGGTGTCCGCAGCGCCTTAAACTGTTAGCTTCGCATGTCGGTGTGGCCGCGCGCGTGCTGCTGTTTGCATTTAACAACTATTTATTAGCAGCCAAATCGTGCGCTCCTGATTTTAATGCTGATG
>NW_016169140.1:0-17946 GCF_001687245.7 Rhagoletis zephyria
TTAAATAAATGGTGTATGGGTGAGAGGATTGCGAATGCATAAAATGCACTACTATGTGTTCAATAAATTTTCGTAAAAATGGTATGCATTGGAAATATTTGTTCTTGGACCATAATTCAGCTTTGCAATCAACTTTTGAGAACATTGATGCTAGCAATGTTTACTAAATATAACTTTGTTGTGGTTTTTATGGTTTTGGCTCGACTTTTGCTCTTCGTTGCATTCCATGAAAGTAGAATCGGAATTTGCACGTTGAAGCATATTCAAATAGACTTTTTCGCTTGCTGTCTTTGAAGAAAATTCAGTTAAATAGCATGAAAAACTATCGAGATCGTCTGATTTGGTAGGCTACTCTAAACCGACTTGTCGGCAGATGGCGCGCAACTAGGTAAGAAAAGCACAGATATTGTTTTATTTACAAAAAAAAAAAAACAATTAGCCAGGCGTTTTTCAGAATTGTACCACGGCATATCTGGACCCACACGATATATATCACCAAGTTAAATTCACATGGCTTTCAAATTATTAAAAAGAAAAAACTCGCATTTATTTTGCTCTCGAATATTCTTTCGTCACAATTTTAGTAGTAATTTCTAAAAGAAAAAAAAAACGGCAACACAGGCTAAAGCAGCGAGCGGAAGCGAGACAACTGCCAGGTTATCCAACCTTCTATTATTGAATCATGATTTTCGCATTGAAAATGTGCCTCTGAGCTGTATCTTTCTATTCATGTTAATTATTTGAATTAGATTTAGTAATTAAAATATTTCCCAAATGAATTTAAATATTCGCAACACCTTCAAATGGCCTCAAACCATCTAATAACAATTGCAGAAATAGTAATCTTCACCGACTTCACCGCACTATTCAAAGTTTCAAATTAGTAAAGAAACAGAAAAGGAGTTTTGTGCAACGTAGCGTATGAGGAACATAAAATTGTACTCATATAGAAAAAATCAAATGTATGCTTATAACGGTATCCGACGGATGCCATCCGCATGGATCTAATCCGATTCGCACTGCCGTAAACAGAGAGTGAGAATGATTAGTACATTGTGTTTGGAACAAAAAGGATAAGAGGAAATGTTTTTAATACTAACAGGCCTACTATGCGCTGGTAAGAGCAATTTTGTAGAAGGTAACTAATAAAGTTCTCGTTTAATTTTTGTAAATAAAATTTAAAAATTTTTCGGCTTCAAAACATTCCTTAACCAGGAACGGATCCAAGAGATTGGGTTATGCGTATTGGTGCTCCGCTACTTCCATAAATCCTTTTTAATTTTTCCTTATTTGATATGAACTCTAATTATTTTGGTCAAATTACGTGAATTGGAGTATAACTTTCGTTCAATTTTAACTAAACTTATTTTCAACTTTTCACTTTTCCCAAAAAACTGGCATTTGAACGCAGTTGTATAAACTCGTATAAGCCCATTTTTTTATAGCGCAAGCCCTAATGTGTATGTACTACTTCTCTGCACCATTGTGACAAGGATACTAAAATCTGAGCATGTTTAACATGACCACCGAGTCACATCAAGTTCAATCGCATGGGAATGTCGTAAAATGCATTGTTCAAATAAAAAGACTTGCTGCACAAACTCAAATGTCCGTACATGCGACACGTTCAATGTCACATATGTGTGTTCTTATGAATGTAGTATCTACATATTTCTATAGATATATACTGACCGACAAAAAAGATAGTGTACATGCAGCATTAAATTAAAACGCTTTACAAAAACGAGCGGACCATTTCAACACTCTGTGCTATACAAAAAATAGAAATAGTCCAGAAAAACTATTGATTGTTAGGAAACTATAGTGCTTATCATAACTATATTATAAATATTATAAATATATAAATTTTTGAATAATTGGCATAGCCACGCCCACTTATGTTTACATGTACATGTATATCTCGGTAACCGCTTCATCACTTCCTCCTAAACACAGGCACAGTTGTTTAACCTGATAAAGTATACCAAACGGCTGAAAGTGTTTAAAATCGGGCAGTAACCACGCCCACATCCCATATAAAGGAAATTTAGAGATGTACAAAATCTTCGATGAATCAGTAAATACTGAAGCAATTTTATTCAAAATTCATATTTGAAATATGACTTTAGCGAAAAATACGTTTATAACAAATTTTTGGAAAATGGGCGAGGCACCGCCCACTTATGTCCACATATGTGTATATCGGTAACCGGTTCATGAATTTTTATCAAACCCGCCACATGTATTGCACTTGACACATAAAAGCAAGGCATTGCAAATTTTTGAAATCACCCTAAAATTACGCCCACTTTTCATACATATAACGGTAAATTTCAGAAATGCTGAAACTTCAATATTTCGAAATTGAGGGACGCTAATATACTCAAAATTGATACTCACAACCAGAGATATTGCGAATATTTGCATTCGCATTCGTTATGCGACTAATTCGCATTCGCATCAATTGATACGAATGTTTTGCGAATGTACTCTAATATTGTTGAAATGGCTCGAAGTCTGTCTAACTAGGGTGCGGAAAATAACCGGCTTTTACTGCTAAAAGTCTTATAAACAACCTAGAAATAATTTTATAATACTTCAGCGAAAGCGAAGACTCGGATGTATCTAGAATTAGGAGACATTAAAAAATATGAAATTAAAGCTCAATTGAAGGCATATCTTAAAGAAAAACGAGCTCATCTCGGTGGTGGAAAAGTAAACTAAAATACGACAAATTGACAGATCTGGCCCGCAAATATTTGAGCGCTCCACCCGCCAGCGTTCCAAGTGAGCAATTGTTCAGTGCAGCCGGCCTCTCAGAAATCGTCTCATGGGAGAAAAGGCAGGAAAATTACTTTTTTTTTTTAAATATAATATGCGCCTTTTGAACTTTGACTACTACACTGTATTGGTTAAGCACTCGTTCAATGTTCTAATAACTTACAAAATTTGTAAGTAATAAAAACGATGTTATTCCTAACATTCGTATTCGCACATTCGCATTCGCATTCGTGAATGTAGAAAATATGACATTCAAAACATCCCTACTTACAACTATCTCTTAAAAAGAAATAAGATTATTGAGGAGCGTGGGAGCGTGTTAATGCCTACTAAACTGAACATACTATGTTTGAAATAAGGGGACAGTAATTTTCCGAAATACTGAAAAACTATATTTAATAAGTGCGCCGGGTATTTAATGTTCGGCTTCGCCCGAATTTAGACGTTTTTACTTGTTATTATTTAATTTTATATGCTTCTTTATAAAACTATAATTCATTAGATAACATAAATTATATAAATGAAGGCGCTGTGCAATTTCCTCCATGGGTCATTCTATTGAAAAGAGAAAAACGATATAAATTTAAATATTTATGCCCTAATTATCTCCATTCCAGTAGAAACCTCTTTTTAAATGGCTACATTTCATTAACCTGAGGGAAGATATTAAAAAAAAAATCAAAAGAAGCTGTAATTTTTGCCTATGGAACCTTTTATTTCATGCATAATTACTTTACACCAGTCTCAAGGAGATGTCCCACCAGTCACAACTTTAAATATTTTTTAATATACATATCAATGAAGATTATATAAACCTTATTTTTATTGAAAACATCGTTCGTGAAAATTAAGTGTTTTGGCTAAAAATCGTCTTTGAGAGCACAAGGGTAAAATGGAGTTCTCAGTTCAGTATTCCACCGGTCACATTCATTCAAATGATAGTGACAGAAAACTCAGAAATCGTTTGGTATTTTTGTTAAAGCAATTTTATACATTAGTTATCGTTCGATGTTAAAAAATATCTTTCGCTGTTGTATAAGTTCCGGCGACCATAGTTAAAATTCACAATTGATCACATTCACAATGTCACAATGGGATGGCCTCCCTTATAAAAAAACTTGTCGAACACACTTTGTATGGAAGAAAATGAGTGACACAGACCGACAAACTAAAAATGCGAAAAATCAACGGTATTTCGTGCCCACTTCAAACTTGCACTTTATTATACTGGAATTGAATGGGCTATAAAAAAAAATTTACATTTTGATGCAACTTCTTTGTGTGATTTTTATTGAAATGGAATATATTTTTATAAAAAATAATTAAATTTAATTAATAGAAAAAAAATATACAAAACTGTCAATAAATATGTGGGTGTCGTATAGATATGATAAGCACTGTAGCTGCTTTTTATTTGAAATGACACCCCTTTCTAAATAATCACCAAACTTGAACAACGTGAGTATTTTTCGCATGTACATACGGAGGCTTCTCCTCTTCAAAATGAGATATATTTCATTACATTTAAGAAATATTAAATGCTATATCGTTTGGTAACAGAAGAATACCTTTTAGAAATAAGTAAATTATCATTTTTTATGCTGTTAATGCTGTCCATTCTTTGTCTTTTATTTACTTCGTTATAACGTTTTTCCAACTACGTCCATACTTGTTTTTGTACGAGTTTCTTCATACCCAAATTCTAAATTCCATCAATTTGTCTGACAGCGAATTGAAGCCAAAAGCAATTAAAGCTGCCGCCAATCTATTAACCTTTCTTTTTACTAACCATCTTTTTGAAAAATTTTGTGGTTAGGAAAGAGAAACAAAAAATTAGAACCTTTTCAAGCCACCGACAATGTCTATTAAGCTCCTTACTTACCCTCTACTCTGACATTTTCGTTAGCTTGCCAATCATCAATATGTAACACTGCCACAACTTTAATTGGCTAAGTTGTTCAATTCCACAAATATTACAAAAGGATACAAGGAGTATGTGTATACAAATATGTAGCTTAAATTGTTTATTTTCCTTGTTTCTTGTTAATTTATGTTTTATTAAGTTTTAGTTCCGTAAATTGTGTAGTTTTTCGATTTACCCTAAGCTTCCTTTTCGGTTGAGCTGGGCTACTGGCAATTTTTCAGCTGAGCGCACTCAATTTGTATTAAAAAGGGTTTGCATGTGTGTCTTTAAATGAGAAAACTGGCATCAGTTGGTTGGTTGGCCATTTCAGGGGTACAAGCAGTTGTGTACATTTATAGCGCTTTCATACATACACAGAAACTTAGAAAACAGGCTGATTCCTCAAAATTTATTTTACATTTTACGATTTTCGCCAAAATATTTCGGAAAAATATTAAGATTTACGTGAGCTAGACCGATTTCAACAAAAATCGAGCTTTTTGGAAATAAATGTGGCCGAGTAGATCTAGGTTTCGATCCCTGGTCCGAGCAACATTCACATACGTATACATACATACGTATAAGAAAAAAAAAATTTTCTAACATCGAACACTCTTCGGCAGGTAATGGCAAACATCCGATTATATTTCTGCCATGAAAAAACAGCTTTCCATAAAATCCATTTGCCGTTCAGTGGCGGCGTAAAACTATAGCTCCCTTAATTTGTGTAGAAACAACAAGACGCGCACCACAAATTGAAGGAGAAGCTCGGCCAAACACTTAGCAAGAGTGTAAGCGCAAAAATATTATTATTATTAAGCTCAAATGATTTGCATAAAAATATTTTTTTTTTTTTTTTTTTTATATCGGTAGTGTTGCATCTTATTCGCTCGTTTTCTAAATGTGTTTACATTTTTACCAAAGGTGCGTATGTATATGTAAACTTTAAAGCCGTTTTTCTCGAGTTTTTTTTTTGATTTTTGGCTTATCGCACAAAATTATCGATATGTAGACTGAATGGCACCGGATGAAATGACCCCACTTATTGAAGGTGGCTCGTTGTTTCCGCCACTGTCTGCTGTCTACTTTGAGGCAAACGATTTTTGAATCACCATTTAAACGAGCGATTTTTTTTTTTTGGTAATTTTGAATCGCCTATAAAATAGCTTCATGTAAATGCTGGCTAAAAGTGCAGTCGTTTAAGATCACAATTTAAAAACAATGCTGTCGCAGAGTATGCGGTATATGAGCTTAACTAGGTGTAAGTTTTGACTCTATCCCCTTCCCCCCCTCCTCCGTTGATTAAAAGTCCCCTCGATGTCGAAAAAGGCACCCACAGTGAAGTCTTTATGTGTGTTTCCTCTATCGACTTAACAATCGTGTGCTAAGCTGTCTCGACCCAAGCATATTAAACTCCTGGTAGGCGATCAGGAGGCATACTATTTCTTATAAGTAGTAGATAAATCATCCTCTTTAGGATCTTAAGGAGAAACAAAGAAATTCTGTGCAATTTTACCTATACTAATCCTTGTTCAAAAAAATAAGGTCATTGGGTACAAAATTTTCAAAGTAATTATTTGGGTTTTCCAGCAAGGCATTTTTAAATCCTTATACCAGATTTCCACTGGTACATAAGTTTGGACATCAAAAAGTACTTTCGTCATTGTGGTACAAAAAATTATAAAGTTCGTTTTTTTTATTTTTGTTATTATTTTTTTTTTGCGTTGAGTGCCTAGTGGGAATTCCATATTATTCCGGATATCCACAGGGCATTAAATGCCGAAAATTTCAATCACAAAGCTGGCATTTGAAAACATGTGTGTCATGATGCCGAATTTCCACTAGACAACAAATGTGTGCCTTTTACAAAATGTCATGTGGAACTGGCATGATCACTATTTTTATGAATGACCAACATTGTGATTAAAACTTTTGTCATTTAATGTCTAGTCGAAATTCGCCATAACGTTTATGAAAAAGGTCATTAGTTCTTGGTTTCAATATCGTATTTTAGCCACATATTTTTTTGTCATTTCAATGCCTAGTGGAAATACGGCATTACACTTTTTGTAAATTGGGTTTTAGTTAAAAAAGAAAAATGCATCCACTCCATCTGAGCGGAGCTCTTGCTATACAAAACTCATAGGAGATTTTTTTTTTCATTTATTCCTTTAATATTTCGTTGAATAATTTTTGTGCTGGCTCTGTAGTTTTGCCACGCAGTGTATGATAATGATTTATTATTCACATCCTTGTGACTCAACAGTATATTACAGTAAATTTTTGCAACTTCCAAAGCCTTCAAAAAATACTTCCACAATTTTGAAAATAGAGCCACCTTTATCAGTAAAACCACCTCTTCATCGAGCTGACGCACAAATTAACCGCTACTTGTGCTCAGATATTGATAACTTCGCCTGTAACATTTTGAACTTCGACATCGGTGCTTTTTGCAAAACTTAAATTTTCTAGAAGTTTATATCTTGCTTTAACATATTTTCAAACTTATGTCAATAAAACATCAACTTAACCCCGCTATTTTTCCTTCTCTTCTCGCTTGCAGGTTCCATCGGCCATGACAAATGCAAGGGCAGCAAACGACACTTGCAACAGCAGCCACGACAGCAGCAACATCAGCGAAAAACTCATTTTCCAAATGCAACCAATACAATTTTGCGCTCGAACAGCAAAAGCGGCTACAGCAACAACAGCAGCAAAAGTTTGAGCGTGATGGTATAAAAACGAGAAAATGAAATACAAGAAAATAAGTGGAAGAAAAACCAAAACAATAAAAAATCAACAAAAAAAACTTCAAAACTTTTTTGAAAAAAAAAATGGAATAAAAAAAATTGAAAAACAAATGCTCAAAGGCGGCAAAGAAACAAGAAAAGAAACAAAAAAAATGGGAATTAGATTGTGGCAAGCAAGCAAAATGGAAACAGTAAAAGGAAACCGAAAAAAAGAAAGAAAGCAAAAAGAGAAAATAAAGACAAATTGCGAAAAATGGCAAATAAATTTTTACTTCTACAATAAAAGTAAATAAAATATAAAGTTAATAAGAATTGAAAGTAAGTTAAAGCATAGAAAACAAATAAACAAGCGAAAGTAGCAGCAAAGAAGTTTAACAAAAAAAAACAGAGGATATCAAGAAAGTTAAAATAAAAAAAATGCAAAAACAATGGCAGTTGAAACAAATTGTAGGCAACCAAGCCAATAAATATAGTCGACGACAGCCGTCGAGGTAGCGACGGCAGCAGATGCTCTAAAAGCAGCGGCAAACAACAACAAAAATAAGAACAAGAGCTACAACAAAAAGAAGTAACTGGTAACGACATAGTACTTTGGGGTTTCAACAATAGCAACAACAAGCCAACAAGTAACAACCAACACCAGCAAGGATAACAAGCTGAATTGAGTAGCGTAACCTGGCAACATTTGTCCAGCCATGCTGACATTTTCAACTTACGGCGCGCTTAAATATTTATCGTTGCCAGGAAATCCACTTTGCGTTTTACAAACAACAACTACAGCAACAGCGAACAAAACAAGTTTTGTTGCCAGTCAGCCGAAGCCGAAGTCGTGCTGCGCTGATGAAAGCGTGTGATGAGCAGAGCAGCAAATTGTGGCACTTAAAATTACTTAGGACGAGTTTAGAGCTAAAGCCACACAAACAAAACAAAAAAAAAAACAAATATTCATTCCAATACCAACAACTAACAAGAAGAAGAATAACAACAACAAAACTAGCGACGACAACTATAATAAAGGGCAGATGGCTTAAAAATTTTTTAAGATTTGACGATAAATGCTCGACAGCAGCAGCAAATAGTGATAAAATTAAAACAACAATGGCAGCAACAATAACAATTACCAGTGTTGTAATAACAACGACGCCAACAATAGCCAGAAAGGATACAACAACAAGCGGACTACATACATACATATTTTAATTTGTCCATCTCCGACTGTCGACCGTCAAAACTTGAATGTGGCGCACTTTTGGGCATTTAAAGTACACTTAAGCACATTATTGTTATTTATTATGTTGTATTTACAAAAGCCTTCCGTCGACATTCAGCTACATACATGTGTAGTATATCGCATGCGGCAGCCGACACAACCCAACAACAAACGCCCACCCACCCAATAGCCTCACTCACATTCAATCAAGTAAAATCATTCAACTATTCAAACTTAAATGGAAAGTTTTCTCCTTGTCTATATATGCGAAATTGTTTCAGAAGAATTTTCTCTCTGCGTTTTCCTCTTTGTATTGTAAAAGTTGCATTGTTGTATTGTTGTTTAACTTTTGTAACGCTTGTTTACATTTTCCGCAAAATGATAATGGAAGCTGTGAACAGTAGCAGATATTTTGTTTTGTTTCGTTTTTTTTATTTGTTTGTTTAATGTAATTTGTAACTAGCAAACGTAATTGTAATTCATACAATAAACTTATTTTATGTAAAACCTAAAGTTTCTTAGTTAAAAACACAAAATAAAACCGTTAAGTACACACTTAGAACAATGACAACGCGTTGTGTAATGGAATGGAAAGCAAATTTTTCGCCCTAAGTAACATTTACTTATGCCGAAAAGAAGACGAGACGGCAAAAAGTGTGAGCTCGCTTTTTAAAAACTTTGATGGCCAAGTGGCGGTGGGATGCTACAGATTTATGGTTTTGTTTATAAAAAAATAAAAGTGGTTTAAAGTGGAATAAAGAGTGAAATTTTCACTCAAATTTACGATTTATAAAGCAGTTAAGGTCTTCTTTATTTTTTATGAATTTAAATGTTAAACTTTGCACAATAAAGTGGTGTAAATATTTAACGCTTTTGGTTTTGGTCTTCCATGCATTTCGAACTTTTGAGCTTTTCATTTATACTTGAAAGGAATTTTTAAATATTTGTAAAAGTTTCGAAACTTTCAATGGCCTCAAGGCTTTTTCAAGTTTTAGTGAACACTTTTTAGATAATTTTTTTGTAAATATTAGCCGCCATTCATACGTCGGCACTTAAGTGGAGAAGCGCGAAACGAACAAGCACCTGGCATTAACCACTCACAGTCAGGGTTGCCACAATGACTTTTTATTTGGTACCAACATCACCAAAAAAAGTCACCAAATTCAATTAAAAAAAAATACCAAAGTTATTGTACTGGCAAGCTTTTCGGGCAATCAGCCAGCTATTCAGCTATTATTTTCAAACCCGTATGTGCTCCGAAACACACAACATCGGAAAATCTTTTTGTGGATTCTAAAATTAAGTGTGATCAAAGGGTGTGTAGCCAAAAAGCAACTGTAGGTACAGATCATTCATCCGACATCAACCGACCTGGCAACTTGAACCAAACTGAAAATTAAAAAATTACCAAATCGGCAGCGCTGCTCACAATAATAAAACTTGTCGCAGGTCTGCAAATACCACTTAGAGAGTTAGACGACTTTAATGAGGCATACCCTGCATTCGGATGTTGCTCCGGTCGGAGTAAATTTGCTCCTCTTTTTGGAAAAAAATTGAATCTAGTCCGCTTGACTTAAAATCTACTCCGATTTTTTACATTTAAATTCTGGTAATATTATTGACAAAAGGGCAGTTTTTCACTACGATTTTAACTTGGAGCGCGTAAACTGCGTTCATATTTAACAACTAGCTGAAATTTATTGACTAATTTTAGTTTAGCTCGAGCGTTTAACTAAGTTTGAACTGAAAAACTGCTCCTAAACGAATTTTCTTAATTGGCTCTCTTCACAACAATTTCAATTTAGCACATACAATATAATGGAAAACTGAGTACAATGTGATCTTTGTTAAATATTTGCAAGGTTTTTAAATTTTCATTAAAATTTTGAACTTTCTTATCTGAATTTTAAGCTTCTGAAAAATAGCATTGATTTTTATTATTTTTTTTGCTGACGGGTTTCTGCACTTGTGAATTTCTTATGGAAGAAAATGCGCAAAAGACCGTTTGCAAAGAAATTGCACTTGTTGGATGAAAAAACCGCAAAAGCCGTCAGCAAACAAAAAAAAACAAAAAAATTAAAAAAAAATGCCTCGATTTTTTAGCCGCTTAAAAATTCCACTTTAGTATACTACATAAAATGTAACAGAACAGAAAGTCAGATTAAAAAGTTCAAAATGTTGCTGAAAACTTGTTGAATTTTTTTAAGCTCTGTATAAAAATTTAACGTTTGATTTATATCTTTAAGGCCAAGGCACATTGAACAGGTAGTATCAGTAGAGCAGCTGGTTTAATTTTTTTTCCAAATTATTTGGTCTCGAAAATGTCAAACATTTAAAATTTTCTTTCACAACAATTCTAAATTGTTGAAATCTAATTGCATGTGAAACATTTTTCCATACAAAACAAGCTATTGAATTGCAGCTTTTGGAACGTTCGCCCAACTCCGCAGCATAACCGCTGATTACCGGGCCTTGCAAAGAATGGATCAATGCTTCGAGAAGCAAACAAATTTACTAATGGCGATTTCATTTTTAATTAAATTTTAATTTTTAATTTTTTCAATTTAATTTTTTTATTTTATTTTTTATTTTTGTATTTCACGTGGCACACTCCAAGGCACATTAAACAGGTAGTATCAGTAGAGCAAAAACAACATTTGCGTGTATTTTGTTGTTGCTTCTGGTATAGAAAGTGTCAACAACTGTTCTGATTTTTTTCTTCTAAATCAAAGCGTGCCATGTGAAATACAAAAAATTATAAAAAATAAAAAATTGAAACTGGAAAAAATAAAAATTGATGCAACTTTCTTTCCTAGTAAATTTGTTCGCTTCTCGAAGCATTGATCCATCCTTTGCAAGGCCCAGTAATCAGCGGTCATGCTGCCGAGTTGGGCGAACGTTCCAAAAGCTGCTATTCAATCGCTTGTTTTGTATGGAAAAAGGTTTCACAAGCAAATGGATTTTAACAACTTATAATTTTCGTGAGAAGAAATTAAAAATATTTGACATTTTCGAGACCAAATAATTTGAAAATAAATCAAATCAGCTACTCCACTGATACTACCTGTTCAATGTACCTTGGCACACTCTGATTTAGAAAAAAAACCAGAAGAGTTTTTGACGCTTTCGATACTAGAAGCAAAACCAAAATACACCCAAATGTTTTTGCTCTAACCTATTTGAATTGCCTTGGTTAAAGCATAAAGCAAATTTTTATTAAAAAAAAAAATAAGGAACAAATTTTAACTTCAAAAACCTGCCAAATATTTAACTAAAACCACCTTCTACTCAGTTTTGCACTATAGTGTACTTATTTGAAATTTTAAATCAGGATATGAAAATAAACTGTACAAAACAATTCCCATTTGCTCACCGATCATCATATCATTTGTGGTTTTGTACAGTTTTGTACATAGTCAGAAACAAATTTAGGGAGTTCACAAGGTGTTGTATACTGTCGTATTGTTGTATGTCCTAAACTTTAAACGGCTAAAACTATATTTAAGGAATTCGCAAGCTATGATAAAGGTTTTATAATGAAATTTCAAACCGTCAAAAAATAGTTCGTTGTGGTTTCAAGTCATCTAAACATTTATTTAGCCGTTAAAAACTTTACGCATACGACAATACGACACTTACGACACCTTGTGAACCACCCAATTGTTAGATTCACTGTCATTTTCCCCAACGAGAAACGTTTGCTTTTCGCTTGTGACAATTGTACCATAGGGTACGTTTTATATGTATGCAAACGTTTCAATTACGTGAAAAATATTTTTTTCTGTAAATTTTCATATCCAATTCAATTAAAAAACATGTACTACATATATACATACATATATTTTTCTCTGCACGACCCATTTCGTTTGTTGTTTCGTCTGTAACTACTAAACTACTGTAGTGTACTATCGCAATGTGAACTCAGCCGTTTTGTTTTCGTATTGTACCGAACTGTTGAAGTAATAAACGAAACGAAATAGTAACGTACAATATAATTTATTTTCGTACACTGTTTTAAATAATAAGTAACGATTTTTTTTCTGTTAAGTGTTGATATTGCTTAATTTTTCCGTCTCGGATTTTGCTTTCCAAAATGGATCATTTTATTTTATGGTGGAATTTTATTGGTCATGATTTTATTTAACACTTCTTGCGTTCCGAAAAAAAATAGTTGAATATCCTTTTGAACTGAAATAAGACCCTAATGCCGTAAAAGTTGAAAAGGCCAGCAAAGACCAGTACCAGTTCCAGTCAAACGATTTCATAGGTATTTCACACACAAGCTACCTTCAAATTAATCACATAGTGGTACGTTGTGGATGTATTTTCAGTTCAGTTTTTGGGTGAGTTCAGGTTTCCTAGTGGATCCCTAACATGTACCACAACTGGTCTTTAGTTTCGTCAAGAATTAGTGCGGAGGAAAAAATTTTAAATCCTGTGCTTTTGGAACTATTTTGCGAGTCTTAGTAATATGTTGAGCTTTTGGTTCTGCAAGCGCGAACGAATTTTGTAGGATAAGCTCTGAATAAAAAACACAGAAGATGCCACTCCCGCAGCCATTTTCTAATTATCGCCAAATAAATTGTATACATAGTTGTCGCTTCTTCCTCTTCTTCTTTACTCTCTCGTTTTCAGTATTTGATTACGTCACGACCGATTGCTCTAAGCTCGATTGCCGAATTTTGTATTTTATCATTCTCAAATTAATACTAAAGTCTCTTGAGTAAAAAAACATCATCAAAAGATTGATTTGTGCATCGTTTATTTTTTCAAATGAATTTGACGAAATTCTTAGTGCCGACGGCTGGAAGTTAATTGCCGAATGTGAGTTATCTTGCTCCCTAATGTAAGGTGGATCACCCTCTATACATAAAAATGGTACTAATTTTCCAAGGGAATTTAAAAAAAAAAAAATATTATTACATTTTAAGACTTCCGCGAAAATATTTCGGAAATAATAAAGATTTTTGTGAACTGTACCCATTCGAACACACCTCCAAAAATGGAATTTTTTTATAAGCAAATTTGTTTTTTTTTTTTTTTAAAAAAATATTTATTCTAGCAAATCACGCATATGATACAGCATTTAAGCTTAGTAAGTCTGCATAAAAATTTTTAAAAATTGTATCAACGGAATTAAAATAATGCGCCTTTGGGAGGTATTTTCAAATTCGTCCAGCTCACTTTAAACTTAATAGTTTTTCGAAATATTTTTTCGTAAGTCTTAAAATATAATAAATTTTATAAAACCGCAGCTTATTTTGGTGAGGCACCCTAATGTGCGTAGATACTTTTCGTTTCTTAACTCAATTCTTTTGGAACTCTTATCTATGATCTTATTTTAAAAATTCTTTCCTGACTCTGTTTTCGGTCAGCTGCTGCTCGGTGTCAACTTTTTCGTTAGCCGCTTTGGGTTGCATTTTTATTGACTTTTTAGCTGTCAAAAATTAACCTTTCAGACAATTGCTAACAATAAATCAAACGATGTGAATTTAATACTTATTACAAAGTAAAGTGAATAAAAAATGGTTACAATTTTTTTTTAAATATTTTAATGTTTTCGTAACTATTTGGTCGACTGTGTTTTCGGAAAATGGTTTTTTTTTACACATAACTAGTCTTTTGGATTTTTAAAAATAAACATGATTGTAAACACTTATTTCGACTAAACATAAAATTTCATTACATNGTTTTTTTTTACACATAACTAGTCTTTTGGATTTTTAAAAATAAACATGACTAAACATAAAATTTCATTACATTTTTTTTCGTTTTTGTTTTTATTTTTTCTGTTTTATGTTGTAATTTTTATTTTTTTTTGCTAAAAAAAATTTGTAATTCATACACAGTTATTGGTAGAATAATCAAAAAATTATTTCTAATTTCTACTAAAATTTGGAAGTTAGTTTCTTTTTTGCATCTACTTTTTTTTTTGTATGCTAGAACAGGGTTGCATTTGCTGAAAAAGATGGCAATTCTAAACAAAAAAAAAAACAATGTGTAATAGTAACATTTATATTTTGTAAATAATTATATTTTACACTTCATGCAGATATGAGTACATAAAATAAATAAATTTTAGCTATATGTTATTTTAATTTCACAGTATTTACCTACATATGTATGTAATTTAGAAAATTAAAATAATTTTATTAGCGAGCAACGCCATACATAAAATAAAAATAACTGCATCCACTGTATGTATTATAACAATTGAAGATGCTTTGCAATATAATAATACTAAATGGACAGTGGCAAAGCTTTTACAAATTTTAATTGTAAAATAATTTGCTCTAAAAAAATTCTGATAATAAAAGAAAAATTTTGCTTCCAAAAGTTGAAGATAAAGAGAAAATTCAGCTGAGCTCTGTTGAATAAATTTCTCGTATAAAAATTATTATTTAATTTTTCCTTAGCACCTTTACTTTGTAATTCCACATAAATTTGCTCTATGTTAATAATACGTAATTACAAACATACGTAAATAAATATGTATTGTATTGTATTAAAATAAAAAAAAATATTCAACAGTGTGTACTAAATGATGAAAAAGCACACAAAATAAAAATAAACAGTCAAAAAGACGTGGAAAAAGCCATTTAAAAGAAGATAAATTGAAGCAAACGAAGATATCAATTGGTATTCGTAATTGAATTGTTGACAAAAATGTGTTAAAAAGGTATAGTGAGAGAGAGAGTGCGGAATAAAAATAAAAGGAAGTGTAGCAATACCAAAAATGTGACCGCCGCAAGAAAAAAAATAAAAAATAAAATTTGTAGCGATGCTCGAGGCACACGCCCACATTGCAGATTCCACTCTTACAAATATATATATATTTTTTTTTTTATTAAGTTTAACATTTAAACAATACTTTATTACTGTTATATCTACATACGTATCGATCAGCAAACAATTTTTTCGTAACATATCGTTAATTGTAACAGATTTCATCACTTACGTTTTGTTATATATACATACATACATACATATGTTTATAAATATACTTATGTAAGTAATTTGTTTCTTTAATCACCATATCTGCTTTTGTAATTATCCAATAATAAAACAATTACATTTTTTTATTAGCTACTTTCGAAAAATCACTTTTGATTTTAATTGTAATTATTTCTATTTTTAATAAGAAAATGTTTAATTGTAATTTACTATAAAAGAAAATTAATGGAAAAAATAAGAAAAATAAAAAAACAAAACAAATTAGCAGCCAAGTGAGTTAATTAAGCAACAACAATACATCATTATAATAAATTTTAAAAATGTATAATGGATGCGTACGTATGTACGTATGAGTACATGTATGTATGTTTGTACAAGCAAACTTTAATTGATAGTATTGACCAAGATTTGTACTATTACAACAACAATAAATATATGAAAAAAAATTCAACAAAATAAAAACAATAAACATTTAAATTGATTTAATTAAAATTTAAATTTCTCTTTTTATTTATTGCTTTCCTCATCAAACATCAGCATTACCTATTCAAGTTCATCATTCAAGCATTCGCGTGCGTGAGGACTACATATATGTATGCACGTTAAAAATGCATGCCGCAAGTGAAATAAAGTTGGGGACCCACACTATTTAAGCCGTCTACATACAGTGGGTCACAGAAATATTTTGCACTGATTTTTTACGATATTCAAAATGTTTATTATGGTAAATTTTTCATAAAACTACAGGCGTTTCTACAAAAAAAAAAAAGAGAAAACAAATAGATCAACATTTCAAATTTTGAAGAAAATTAAGGAAAATTCTGCAAATTTTAACTAAACTTTAAGTTTTTTATCGAGATTTTTTTTACAAAAAGAATCAAGTATGCATTTTATGGCCCATTTTAATATATGTAATAAGTGCAAGTTTGAAGTAGCTAAAAAATACCTTTGATATTTTTTAATTTTTCTTTACTGATCGTTCTTGGAGAGAAAATGTTCAATACCGTCAGTTAAGAAATGATTTTCAAAAGTCTCTTTAAATTTGCACTTTGTTATATTAAAATCGAAGCGGCTATGAAGCTGCACACTTGCTGTTTTTGTAAATAATGTGTTTAAAACGTTTGAAATTTTTTCCAAAGTTTTAAATTTTTATTCACGTGTTTTTTGTCGTTTGTTGTCAAAAAAATTTACCAGAAAAAAACATTTTGAATATCCTGAAAAAAGTCTACTCGAAATATGTACTTCTGTTAGCCACTGTATATATTTTCTTAGTAACGTCGCACAGTGGGCTGAAAAAAAATTATGTTAAGCTTAAGGTTGAGGTTAAAAGTTAATATTTAACAATTTTTTAATAGAATTTTACTGATTTTTGTTTGGAAAATTAAATATGGCTTGTTGACCCCACACTGTGGATCGGAGCGGATTAGGCAAAACACATAAGGCCAAACAGTGTTTTATAGAAGAAAAAATCCCCAATCTCTCAAAGTGAAATTTCGATCACTAAATAATGAATTAATGAGTTTTTACACTTTTAAGTTCAAAAAGGGAATTTTTAATCAGGTTATCAATTTGTCGGAACATTTTTTTATGTTTTTCATGTATGTTACCGCATAACTTTGGACCGTGTTAACCGATTTATGTAATTCCTTTTTTTAATGAGGTTTTCAGAGGTGGTTCCATAATCATTTGCTTTAGATCAGATCATTGGATTATGAAAAAATTAACGGTACTCTTAAATTTTTATATGAGCACTGAAGTCGGTTTAGTTTTTTGATTAAAAATTACTTGTTGAAATTGAAATGGGTGAATAAAACTTCAGAGGATCGTTGGGAATTAATCGTACAACCTTTCACCAATCGCCGAAGTCTTTACAGAGCTATAAAGATAAACTCGCGATCCCTTTTGCCTAATAGATAGAGGTTGAAAATCCTGAAATTGTATATAGCTAACGCCTGTTGTTCATTCCACTTAAATTTAAAACGTAAGGTTGTGCCCTTAGGCAGGCAATGGCAAGCCTCCGTGTTTATTTCGCCAAGAAAAAACTTCTCATAAAAACCTTTTGCCATTCGGATGCGGCGTAAAACTGTATGTCCCTCCATTTGTTAAGACGCACAGCACAAATATAAGGAGTAGCTCGGCCAAACACTTAGCAATAGTATTAATAATAATAATAGATTGGCGCTTACATGTTTGTTAGTGTTTGGCCCAGATTCCCCGATCTGTGGTGTACGCCTTAATGTTGTTATACAAACAGTTTTACGGTGACTCCGAACGGCGATTGTATTTTTAGGAGAAGCTGTCGGAGGTTTGCCATTGCCTTCCGAGGGGCGACCGCTGTTAAGAAAAAA
>NW_016169141.1:0-17945 GCF_001687245.7 Rhagoletis zephyria
GTCGTCTAATATTTTGTCAAGTACAATGTCTTCTATTGTTGGAGGTAGTGGGTTACCCACTGGCATAACATAAATTTGTTGGTAAAAAGTATTGTTGCATACAAAATAATTGTTGTCCCGTGAACAAAAATCTAGTATTTTCTGAAATTGTGTTTTCCCAATTTTTGTGCGGTTCTCCAACTTTTGCCACTTCTGCATAATCGTATCGTAGATTTATCGGGATATTTGTAAATAATGACACGACATCGAAAGATATCAAAATTTCATTTTCTTCTATGGTTATGAAAGAGTCCAAAAGAGTTTTTCTTTGAGTTTGTATGAATTTTTTTATGTTATAATCCTCGGATATAGTGTTCTTTAAAATACTGCCAATGAATTTCGATAATTTGTAGCAAGGTACATTACTTGAAGATGATATCGGTCTGAGAGGTGTATTTGGCTTGTAAATTTTTGGGACACAATATAGTCTGTAACTTTTGTTTTACATTGATCTTCATCTTCATTGTCACCCCTATGCTGTAATCCGTCGTAGATTCGATTTTGCTACGAATCGTAAAATTGGTATGCTGAAATCCATGGTGTCGTATCGTAGTTTCGAAATTCGTAGCCCATCTTGGAAATTCGTAATGATGGTATGCCTGAATCCGACGTAGCTGCCATTTTTATGTATTTGTCGGAAATTTTGTACGAATAGAAACTCGTGTCGGAGCGAAACAAATTGTATTCAAATATCAATAAAATAAAGTGTGTAAACGCAAAAATGTGTATGTAAGTTGAAGTATGACAAAAAAAAAAGTATTATTAAATGTTTACAAAATTATCAAGTCGAAGATCACAACAAATCGCAGGCAATACGAAAAACTGGTGGAATGCATGAGCGAAAAGCCGGACATTGCCCGAGACTTTGTAAAAGTAGCTAAAGAGGATGTGGTGGAATTTTGGGAAAGCGTTGCAAGAATTAAAGCGGCAAAAAAGGAAGCATAAATTTATCATTTAAACTAAATGGATCAGAACTGTCTCGTAGCAATCTCCTTTGTATATTAATGCAACAGTTGGCTGCAACATGTTCTTTCTCCTGAGACAAAAGTGCACCAGCCACTGAATCCTTTGTATTCTACTTAATTAAGGAAAAGCCTTTTCAAATACGATTAAACATTTTTTTTTTATTTCATTGTTCACTTGCGATTATATTTATTTTGATTTGTTTGTGTCAAAGCAGCTGATTAAGAACTTCGAATCTCACTATTTTAGTTGGCAACGCCGTTGATAGTTACGATCGGATTGCAGCATACCAATTTTCGAATTTTCCTAACGGAGCTACGAATTCGTAACTACGAACTTTCGGATTACAGCATACGGGTGTATAATTGACAAAACATTGGACGACAGAATAGCCGAATTAAAACGTAAGGACATATATATTAAATACATAAACAAATATGTAGATGATATATTAGCAATAGTTAAAATCAAAGACGTGGAAGATATACTGACGACATTAAATACCCAGCATACCAAGAGACAATTCACAACGGAGAAAGAATATAACAACAAAATAGCCTTCCTAGATATAGAAATACATCGTTACGCACACAACTTAATTTTTAATTGGTATGCGAAATCAATTGCATCGGGCAGAATAATTACCTATCACTCTAATCACCCCTGGAGACAAGAAATTAACACTGCCAATAGCCTCATACGAAAAATACGTAGCATGAGCGACACAAGGCTTAACAGAGGAAACAACAATAAAATACGCGATATAATTTTCAAAAATAGCTAGCCGCGCTACTTAATAGAAAGGCTAATGGGGGGAACAATCAACAAAACTCCACGCCAAAATCACAAAGAAAATACAGAAAAAAAGTACATAGGCGTAACATACATACCAGGCCTAACAAACAATCAAACACTACGTAGAATAATTGAAAATGAGAAAATTAGATACGCTCACAAACCTCATAATACACTGCTTAGAATCTTTACAAAAACAAAATACAAAGTTCAGAAGGAACAACAAAACAATGTAGTGTATCAAATAAATTGCAAAGGCAAAGGAAATGAAAGCTGTAATAAATGCTACATTGGCACTACGAAAAGAGCGCTAAGCATAAGAGTCCACGAGCACGAAATGGATGCAAAAAAAAAAAGATGACAACAGCATTGGCTCAACACCTGACTAACAACGAACACATAGCTGACTTCGCGAATGCGATGATCTTAGATGTAGAAAGAAGAGAAAGAGGACGAATGACACTGGAAAGTCTCCGCATAAAGCATCAGCTCAAGAACACGATGCATTTCAAAGTAGACGTGGACAGCACAAACAGCGCTTACACAGCTGTTATTCAAAGTAGGAATGGACGTCAGCAAAAGCAGAAACAAAACAATTGATGGGTGTTAATGTATACAAAAAATTTTTCTTGTGATATAAATGTTATTATTATTAAATGTGAGTTAGATGTTAAATGTAAAGTTCAAAATATTGTATTTCATGTTTATTGTTTGTCATTCTAATAAAAAGAGACTCCCGGAGGAAGGCGCGAAATGCTTCGAAACGCGTAAGAGTGTAAAGGAACTTTATTTCGCTTTTAACTCAACGGCCGAAACAGCTCTAACCCAGCAAACAATTAGATAGGAACTTGGCCCAAATCAAACACAAAGAAAGTTATATTTAGGTATTGAGGTTAAATTGTTTTGAAGTTGCACTTACAAAGGTTTTTTGTTTTAAAGAATTGCATTAATCAAGGAATTCCACGTATAGAAATATGCGGCTACCGTGTACGCACTGTAAATACTTTTGATTGGATAAACAGAAATCAGGTTACGAAAAATTATAAGGCTCAACCTGTGAAAGTCCAGATTTTGAGGGGGTATTCAAACTTCTAAGTATGCATATTTTATGTGTTTCATTAGATCTATAACTTTGGTACTCACACAGTGTTATCATTCCGACGAAATCCTTGACGGAGGTGCCAGGAGAGGAACGGTGCATAACGGTAGGAGCTTTAGCTTGGGTTAAAGTCTCACACTGACGGGGTTAGGGTTTCGATGCTTCCTCCTCGGAAAAAACATGAGCAGTAACAAGTTCATTACTTAAATCGACGAATAGTTTTATATCAACTTTTGTGAACTTCTATTTACGTGTTTTTGTACAACGTACCTCTATTGGTTACAATAATTTTAAGCTATAATAAATAATTTTTTAGTAAAAAGTATTGATTTTGAAAAAAAAAAATTATACCTGGAGTAGAGCTAGAGCCGTAAACAAATTAGAAATAAAGCCAGTAGAGAACTCAGAAGATAAAATGTTAGAAGCGTTTGATAGGAACAAACTTGATAGGAAACCACAACACTCCCTCCCAGTGAAGAACTATGATACTACGTCCACATCTGTTTGTCGTTATGCGTCCAAGTCCATCATTTAATCCTTTTGTCCTTGACCATTCCACTTAATGTTGTGTTTCTCTTGCGGCACGCCGGTGGACCACTATATGAAAAACTCGGCTGAGGCCCGAAGGGAAACCAAGTGTAAGTAGTCATTTCATAATATGTTGTGTTTTGCTTGTGGTGGTGATTCGTCCTTTTGTGTTTATAAAAGTAAGGGAAACTCCAGTCTTGCGGAGATAACCGGGGGCTTCAGCCAGGAAATGGGCAACCCGGAGGCAAAAAATGCGGATATTAAAAAGAGAAAAGGAAACTAAAGTTAAGGAAAATAATGAAGCTGTGAATAAGCAGGAAATAAAAAGTTTACATCGGCGAAAGGTGGAATATGAGGAGGAGCGTAGGCGAATATTTTTGGAAGAAATAGTAGGTAAGAAGATAAAAACATAGGAACTTTAAGAAAATAGCTAGAATGAGGGAAGGATTTGGAAAGAATTTATAATAAAATAATTTCCACTATAGTAACTAGGCCTGGGTAACGGCGCAAATTTTTTGGCGCTGACACACTAGCTCCAGCGCCACTGTCGGAATCAGCGCAGTGTGTTGGCGCAATTGCGCCTCTTCAGGCTAAAGCTCATTTCCTTTATTGCTGCACGCTGCACCAAAGTGAATTAATACAAGGTGATATCGGTTGAGAAAAAACTCAAGTATACCCAAGTTCAAAACCCAAAAATACAACAAACCCATCATTTTCACATTCAGAAGGACCGCACGAATTCTAGCAACACCACCATGTATAAATTCGCCTTGTGCTGCACATTTAACAAGAGACACTTCTATTTCGGGTGTTCTTTGCTGGTTCTTTGCGACACCCGGTGTTGTTAGAGTTCCGGTGTTGAACAACAAACAACTCAATATACCCAAGTTCAAAACCCAAAAATACAACAAACACATAATTTTCACATTCAGAAGGACCGCGGCTAATTATAGCAACACCACCTTGTAAAAATTCGCCTTGTGCTGCACATTTTACAAGTGACACTTGTGTTCTTTGCTGGTTCTTTGCGCCGCCTGGTGTTGTCAGTGTTCCGGTGTTGCTGGCGCCATTGCGTTACTGAGTTGTGAACATCGGTGTCGGCGCCAGTAACTCAGCTCTCTGTATCAGCGCAATGGCGCGGCGCCGCACTGTGTTACCCACGGCTAATAGTAACCCTTAATGAAGACAATAAGTTCTTTGCCAAGACCACATTTGCGGGGTACGAAGTGTCAGCCCTACTGGACTCCCGTGCTGATGCTAGCTGTTTAGGAAAGAACTCTGTACAATCAACTGATTGTAATGAAGGAGCACCCTAACGCCTTCTCTGCTGTTCAACTTTCTCGGTACAACCAAAAGAAAGTGGAGAAAGAAGGACACTCCAAAATCAACAGTCACTGCTCGCACACGGGAAAACGGCTATCAAAAAGTTGGACGGCAACAAATAGACATTTATATATCTTCTACCTGTTTTAATTATTAAAAATAAAACATTTATAACGTTTAATCGAAAAGCGAGTGTTTTTACTTTAACTCAAACGCGAGGCGCCCTTTTCGCGTTGCTATGGTCCTTCTTCGCCATACAGAAAGGCACCTGTGAAAAGAAATACAATTTACAAAACACAAACAAAAAGTGAAGTGAACTTTAGACTGGGTCACTTAAAAGTTGTGCGACGGCTCTAAGCTAACACCTACCACGGCAACAGCATTATCTGTACCTAACACCAACAGTACGTAAGTAAAAGCAGTACACGAAAGTAAGGATCAGCATTAGGCGATAATCACCAACACCAAAAAGCACCAGCAGCACTTTCTGAGGCAATAACAACTAAAGAGCGATAAAAGCGGGAAAACTAAAGGGAAGTAGAAACTTTCACTGCGCAAATATCTTAAAGAAATTTTAATCCCCTTAAAAACGTTCATTTATGTACATATATAAAAACAAAAGAAATATTGTCAGCTCTATTGTCACAGAAATAACTAATTTCAACTGTTCACTTCACCCAGTAAGCGCCTAAATATACATACGTATATACATACATGCATGGTGATCTCTTTGCCTACCTACTTATATGTACCCGATCTATTTGCCAAACGAAATTAGCGTGCATTCCAAAGCACAGCTGTTAAAAATATGTATATTCTCACCTCCTAACAAATATTGTTGGCCTACGTTTTGCGCCTATTCTTCGCACAGGGAGTGCAGCTATCAGTATACTGCAACTGCACAACCATAGGCACATACATACATACATATAGATTCTGCGCTCCCAGCAGTACTAACTATTGTTTGGTCATTTAAAGAACTTTGTTTTTCTGAAGGTTTCACATAATTGCTCGCATATACAGGGTGTCCCAGAAGTAACCTGCCAAACTTTAGGGTAAGGTAGGTGGGGGGATGAAATCTCTGATAAACAAAAAATTTTCAGGTAAAAGTGTATCTATTTTTTGAAATATTAAAATTTTTTTGAATTAAAAAAAATCGTGCCTTTTCATGTATTTTCTTTAACTGCTATACTTAGTAAGTTTTTTATGTAAATGCTTCCATATAGTTGCTACTCCATACGCAATGTAGTTAAAATATATTAAGGAACCATCATAAAATTATGACTATTTTGGGACTTTTAACTTTTTGATATTTTCTTCCCCAACTTTGACTATCTCTGGTGAAAAAAAATGTACTCAGGTATAACTTTGCATTACATAAAAAAATTGTTCATTTAATAAAGATTTCAGAAAGGTGCCACTCTTACTGTTTCGAATAGAGAAAATAGTTATAGCCGCTTTTGTGGGCAAAGGATTGAGACACGCTAGAATGTATTTAATAGATTTAAATTTAAGTTGNCAGGTATAACTTTGCATTACATAAAAAAATTGTTCATTTAATAAAGATTTCAGAAAGGTGCCACTCTTACTGTTTCGAATAGAGAAAATAGTTATAGCCGCTTTTGTGGGCAAAGGATTGAGACACGCTAGAATGTATTTAATAGATTTAAATTTAAGTTGCTCTTGTTACCGACCAATGACATGCTAAATAGTACAAAGGTACATTATTTATTACCTGCTCCTGACATCATTCGAACATTGTGTTATTAATACTATGACAGAGAACACGCAAGTACGTCGTATGAATATGCGGATATTCACCTATTCACGGTGAAGCTTGCTGTAATGCCAGAGCTGTTCAAAGACTCTATACCCCAATCGTCGGCATCCGGGTCGTGAAGTATTCGCCCGGACCCATAGAGAAATATATGAAGGTAAGTGATTTTTACACCCTTCTTGTTTGCCTGATTGTCAACTATCATTTTTCACTTTTTTAAGGTCGCATACCTGGAAGGCGTGGCGGCGAAACATGACGTCCTGCAACAGTAGATGTTGAAGTTGTGTTAGAGGAAGTGGAACTAGGTCCATCGACTTCAGTGAGAATGATGGAAAGGCGGACGGGAATACCAAAAACTACAGTTCACAAAGCTTTAAAAGACCATCGATTTCATCNTTCCAACTCTTTTAGAAGATGTACCCTTCTTCTTTCATTTCGGGGAATACAAAGTAGAATGTCCTATAATATTTTTGTTTTAATTCGCTTCTTTGCTTCATTTCGGGGAACGCAAAGTAGAATGTCCTACAACATTTAATTTGTTTCGCTTCTTTGCTTCATTTCAGGGAATGCAAAGTAGAATGTCCTACAATATTTTTTTTTATTTCGCTTCTTTACTTCATTTCGGGAATGCAAAGTAGAATGCTGCATCGTAGTCAGCTAAAAAATATAATGAATATCCAAAAATTCTTTTTCTACCGTTACTTTCTGCGGAAATTTGTCTCGCATAAAAATCATGTTTTGCTTTGTTCAATTTGCAGCGAAATTGAAGTCAGTCAGTGAAGTGAAGTACAAGAGTGAGGAAGTAAGACATTTTCTGATTTCAGTTTAATATAAATAGGTATGTACTTATCTAGGCATTCTACATTAGTTTCTCTGTGAGGCATTCTTTGTTCGCTTCTCTGGATTCTGTTTATCCATGCGTTCTTCCTTCGTTTGAAGGTAATGCTGTGGGTAAAGGCTTACCCCCAATGACCTGCCCATGTTAAAATAATACCTTCCTGAAGCGAAAGGGTAAGCGATTCGCATCGCCTAGCTCGTTTCCACTTTCGTTTCTGTGGTAATCGTGTTTTTTGCTGGGTTGCGAACTATGCTTTTGGACAGCAGGGGCAATAGTACCCGCGTCCAGAAATCGGTTGACGGGCAACATTTAGAAATGTTATTCTTGGGAAGTACATCAATTTACGACTTTTTTCGCTGACACATTTTACGACTACATTTTTTCTTAAACGAGATTAACTTGTAATATTTTCCAAAGTATTGTCTGTTTTACATACCATTCATCATTAAACATATAGACGGCTGCGTGGAAGATCAACCTATATCGGCAGCCAGTTCAAAACCCTCCTATCCCAGAAAATGGCTCAAGAATGCCCTGTTTCAGAAATTGGTTGAATGACTGAACTCAACTGAAAATGTGTCGATATAAGGCGTTTTTGAAGGGGCAGCTGAGATAGGGCGTTTTTGAACTGAATTCTGAAATCCGGCGTTCTTCAACCAAATTTTAAAATAGGGTGTTCCTGAAAAATTTTCCGAGATAGGGAGCTTTTGAACCGACTGAGATTTTTTTCACAATATTCAATACTTTTGGGGTTTTCAGCGCTTAAAAATCAGTACATTTCAGTACACTTTTGTTAGACGGAAAATTGTAAAATTCACTGCTAGTTTTGTTAAACGCACATTATAACAAAAATAAAAACGGCATATTTTTACACATATTTAGGTACATTTGTACATACATATATACAGTTCCCCTCCAAACAATTGGAAAAAGTAGACGGATGTTGATATTTTCAAGCGGCAACATTTTTATAAAAAATATAATCAAAATTACAAAAATGTGCGAAAATTGAAAATATAAACATGTGAGTACTGTTTCTAATCGCTTGGCGAGGCACTGTAAAGATCAATAAATTAAATTACATATATTCACATTCGACTTTGTTTTACGCTTCGAATCGATTCGTAAATTATATATATGTATATAAAATTTACAACATACATACATAATAAAAACCAAATTCCTTTATACACATTAATACATAGTATCATAGATCTAAAAACATTCCCAAAAGACGTTGTATTTACTACCTGTAATGCTTCGAAAGCATTTCGAAAATGTTCGTCTGAAATTCGTTGTTTTGTTTCGAACAGTTGATTACTTTTCCATAGAACGCAAACAATTATTAATTTTTTTTCGTTAAAATCGTACTTTGGAAACAAAAACAAAACTTATCTAAAACTGATTTGACACGCTCAGAACAAAAACGACGTGTATTATAAGTTAGAGCAAAAATTAACTATATTTTTTCCTAGAGCAAAAACGAAACAAATCGACAGCGTACGTGTGAGCTTTGTGTGTGTGCGGTAATTCGTGCGCGCTCGGTTGTTTCTGCTTTTGCTTTTGCGTTTGCGGTGATCGCCAAAATGTAGCATCGAAAACATTTATTTGTAAATTGCAATGCTGCAATCGGTTTTGTAGTCACATGTTCATAATTTGCGTATGCTTTTTCAACTTGTAAGCAAGCCACCAAAACAGTGTTAAATCAGTTACAAAAGAAGTATTTATGTTTTTTGTGCCTTCTTACCCCGTTCTTTAACACGTATTTTAAAGTAATGGAAATGTAGTGGCATCACCAACATTACGGCAGCACTATTCAGCGCCGTTGTAATGTTGGTAGCCCTGATAAAAATATGTTCCACAGGTACATACAATAGCATAGAAAAACGAATGAAAAATTCAATTCGTACTCGGCCATTAAACTAGACGGACACGCGCAATAAATAGCCCAATTAATTTCGAGAAAAAATAAAAAAAATTTAAGTGTTTTTATTTAAATCGCAAGTAGTTGCGCGAGTGTCGAGTTTTTTTAAAGTATCTATTCCTTTCGGCTACTCGGGCGTAGCCCTGAAGTAAATTGCTGCGAGGCGAAAACTAGCGAGCGTTGGTTAGCAGCTCAGCTACCCATATTTGGCAACATAACCTTCTGCGCCATCAAGCAACCACCACGCGCAGGAATCGCAGCAGGAGCAGTTTTTTATAAGGTGTTATTTCTGGTGGTAACCAAACGTAGCGATTTGCAGTTTCAACGTTCGTGAGTTAAAAACGTAACATGGCGACCGTGGCTAAGGTGCCAAAGTGTCCGAGGGCGCCAACCCGAACAAAAATTAAAACTTTTAAAGTAAAAATTAAAAAAAAACGGTTGTGTGAAGTAGTGTACAGTGAGAAATACGCGAGCAAACGGCAATTTGGCAACGGGTAAGCAAAAGTACCGCTATGTATATATACGCAACTGTACAGTGAGAAGTACGCGAGCAAACGGCAATTTGGCAACGGGTACGCAAAAGTACCGATACGTATATATACACAACTGTACCTCAGGGGTACGCGAGCAATTTATTTTGCCAACGGGTACGCAAAAGTACCGCTACGTATATACATATGTATGTACGAACAACTACGTAAATAGCACATAACTCCGCAGCAAAATTAAGACAAGCCACGCCACTTCACATATACATACGCACACGTGCGTAAATAGAAAGCCCGATACGCGCGTAAAACAGTATTTTTTCACTGTAACTGGGCATGCGGCGGTCGCATAGCGGCATACTTCCGCTATATTTCGAGTATTAGGAGACAGGAGCGCGGGAAACCGCAGTATAGCGGCATACCCACAACGCTAATAACACAATTATATCATCAAATTTTTAAATGAATTTTACGGGATTGCAGCGGGTAAAACGGAATTTAAGATCCTCAAGTCTGCAACCAACATTTTTTTGAGACAGCGGCGTGGGATCCAAATTAATATAAGCAACTTTTTTTGAGACAGCGGCGTGGGATCCGAAAACCAGCCAGCAAGTACAGTCAAGGAATAAGAGTAGTTTTTAAGTTGGATATTGCTTCTTAACATTTTTGCTATATACTTAATTAATTAATCAAAATATATACTAAATACGAATTTCCTTAAACAAAAAAAACAAATTTTCTATATTTATATGTATGTTCAAACACAAGTTAATCTACCCTAAAGGGAAAAATTGAGTTATCTAAAAATTGTACTAGTACTAAGTGATTTTTCAAAAATTTAAACTTAATTTAAGTATACTTGCATTTTTCCAACCTAGACTTTAAGGCGACCTGACCAAAAAAAAACTTGTTTGGATATCGACACTATAAATAGCAAACCACAGTAAATATTTAAGCTTAATTCTGATTAATTGGCACCATTAAATCGAATCAAAATAATTGATTTTTCTTGAATTCCATAAGTATTCCTAATATAATATGGAAGTCAAACATTTTTACTATTATAGTACAATTGGTACAAACGAGTTTTGGATAACCCTTAGATTTAAGCAATTCAACACTTTTATAATTTATCTTTTCTCGTAAACCATTTTTTATCTATATTAATAAAAATGTTGTGTTCGTATGGCACGGTCGTCAAAACTCGAGAACGGCTGAACCGATTTGAATAATTTTTTTTTTGTGGAGATCGGTATAATACCAGAACCAATGATATCGTAAAAAATTGGAGAGTGTCCACCTATTTGAAAATTTGTAAACCCAATTATATTGATAAAAGAAATAAGTTATTACAATATGGGTATCAAATTAAAGAGGTTTAAAAAGATAACTGCTGGAAATCTTTTTTACGAGGGTTGCCACCTATTTGAAAATTTTAACTCAGTCAAATTGATAAAATAAATGACATGTTGCAATGTGGGTTCAAAAATAAAGAGGTTTAAGAAAGATAACTGCCGGAAATATTTTTGACGAGGGTTGCCACCTATTTGTAAATTTTAACTCAGTTAAATTGATAAAGTAAATAAAATATTGCCATGTGGGTGTAAACTAAAGAGTTTTAAGAAGGCTTATAGCCGAAAATATGTTTGAAGAGGGTTTCCACCTGTTTCAAAATTTAACTAAATTTAATTGATAAAATAAATGAAATATTGCCATGTGGGTATCAAACTAAAGAGTTTTAAGAAGGCTTATATACGAAACCATGTTTAAGGAGGGTTACCACCTGTTTGAAAATCTAACTAAATCTAATCTAAGTTTAATTTATAAAATAAATGGCATTACAATATAGGTACCAAATTAAAGAAGCTGAAGAAAGATGACTGTAGGAAATACTTTTGAGGAGGGCTTCTACCTATTTCAAAATTTTAGCTCAGTTAAATTGATAAAAGAAATGAAATATTGCAATGTGGGCTTTAACTTTAGATTGTTAAGGCTTACAGCCAAAAATTAGTTTGAGGAGGGTTGCCACCTGTTGGAAAATTAAACTCAATATAGTTGATAAAATAAATGGCTTATTACAATAAAGGTATCAAATTAAAGAGGTTTAAAAAACCGACTGTAGGATATATTTTTGAGGGCTGCCACCTATTTGAAAATTTTAGCTCAGTTAAAATTTAACTCAATTTAATTGATAAAATAAATGACTGATTACAATAAAGTTGTCAAATTAAAAAGGTTTAAAAAACATGACTGTTGGAAATATTTTTAAGGAGGGTTGCCACCTATTGGAACATTTGAACTCAGTTAAATTGATTAAATAAATTAAATATTGCAATATGGGTATCAAACTAAAGAGTTTTAAGAAGACTTACAGCCGAAAATATTATTGAAGAGGTTTGCCACCTGTTTGAAAATATAACTTCATTAAATTGATAAAATAAATGAAATGTTATAATATGTGTACCAAACGAAAGGTATTTGAGGAATCTTGATTTGGAAATACTCTCAATAGAATTATGCAATACGTAAAAGTAAACTGAAAATATTTGAATTAAATGAAATATTACACAACTGGTTCGAAACGGAAAGCGTTTGGGAAAGCCATCCTAGAGATATTTTTTGTTAATGTTTTCACTTATCCAAATCCGGACAGTTTAAATGAAGAGAGAGTTTACAACATCTTATCAAACGAAGTGATCATATTATCAACGAAAAGTTGGTATACAAATTACGCACAGAAAAAAAATTAATAAAGAACTACTGATACAAATGAAAAAATTATAAAAGGCGTAACGAAAACATAAAAATATCCCATGAAATCAAATAATGAAAACTTAAAATTGTTATCACCATTCCCTTACATTAACACAGTTAAATTTTTATCATAAACGATTTCGTTTGGGGTCACCATAGCCTACTACGTATATTGCGAGTAAAGAAATTTTGAATAACAATAGATAATATTATTATGATTATAATTATTATTACTATTGTGAACTTCTATTATATACGCAAACAAACATACCCAAATTAAAGCTAAAGCAGAAGGGCATTTACGATCGCATGATGTAAGTGTTAACATAATAAGAGCTGCAGAACTGAACCACTCAGGAACAATTTTTACAAGCGCGTGTAATTTCTGGCGTGTGCCGATGACATCGACATCATCGGTAACAAAAACCTCGAAGTCTGTTCTGCCTTTTCCAAATTGGATAACGAACGACAACAACATCAAATAAACAGTCAGGGCATTCGCACCTTGGCACCCACGTTATAATTTCGAGAAAGTAGAGAATTTCGTTTACTTGGGAACCAGCATTAACACCGATAATAATGTCAGCATGTAAATCCAACGCAGAATCACTCTAGCCAACAAGTGCAACTTTGGACTGAGTAGGGAATTCGGGAGTAAAGTTCTCTCTCTACGTACGAAAACCACGCTCTATAAGTCGCTCATCATGCCCGTGCTGGTATATGGCGCAGAAGCATGGACAATGACAACATCCGATGAGGCGGCTCTTGGAGTATTCTAGAGAAAGATTTTGCGGAAGATTTACGGGCCTTTACACGTTGGCGACGGGGAGTATCGCAGACAATGGAACGATGAGTTGTATGAGCTTTACAACGAAATGGACATAGTGCAGCGAATGAAAATACAGCGGCACCGTTGGCTTGGACATGCCATTCGAATGGGAACCGACGCTCCAGGTCTGAAACTATTCAATTCGCAATCCGCTGGTGGTACCAGAGGAAGAAAGAGGCCCCCACTGCAATGGAGAGACCAAGTGGAGAAGGATTTGGCTTCACGTGGCATTTCCAATTGGTGCCAGTTGCCACGGAGAGAAACGACTGACGTTCTTTGTCTAGCCCGGCCAAATGGCTTAGGCGGTTCCAGCACCAAATAAGAAGGAGAAAATTATATCTGGGGACCTTATTCTTGGATGCGCCAGGAGGAACTAGGAAAATATTCCTTATCAGATTGATTCTGGGGTCGGTTCGTTCAAAAAATTACATAAGCTTAGCTAGGGCTTCGCCTGGAATTTCTGCGACATTGTTACCAGGTGAAAGAATTGCTAATTTAGCAATCCCACGTGCAATATTTTCAGAACATCCGGTATGAAAAAATTATTACAAAAATTTAAACTCATTGTTTGGGATGAGTGTACCATGGCACACAAAAAAATGCTTGAGGTTTTTGATCGATTGTCGCGGGATTTGCATGGAAACGTTTAACCATTCGGGAATGCGTTGATTTTACTCTCAGGAGATTTAACGCAAACATTGCCTGTAATTTCTCGATTAATACTGAAATAGTCAACATTATGGCAAGGCGAACATACAAACACTGCCGCCGAGGTATTCTCGCGACAAACACTGGATATTGGGAACGGAAAGCTGCCATTCAATGAGAGATTAAGACGAATTTTATTGCCTGATAATTTTGTAACTTAGAAACATCGAAAGGAGAACTTACCGAAAGAATGTTTCTTAATTCGGAAAATTAATTATAGGCTCAGTGAACGAGCTATTCCTGCTGCGAAGAATAAGGATGTCTATCACCTAAATAATAGTGGTATGGACAACAGTCGCAGCTTCAGCTGATCTTCCTCCTTTGGTGTACACCACTAATGTTATTCAATGCAGCATTTAAAGTGAGGAAATAATCTATACGTCGATAAACACCGTTGTGGAAAAAGACGAAGTAGTGAATTATCTAACGGAATTTTTGAACTCGATTGATCTTCCAGGGATGACGACACATACTGAAATTGAAAATAGGTGTGCCAATTATCATGTTGCGGAATATTAATCAGCCAAAACTCTGCAACTGCACGCGACTAACAGTAACGACATCGATGAAGAACGTAGTGAAGAATTACCATGATTCCGACCGATACACAATTTCAATTTAAAAGATTGCAATTCCCATTCGATTGGCATTCGGAATCGCAATCAATAATACCCAAGGTCAACCTTTGGAAAAGTGTGGTTTAGATTTAGATGCGGATTGCTTCTCAGATGTTGCATGTTCCCGTGTCGGCAAACCAGATATCTTTGATATCTATGCAGAGAATGGCAAAACGACAAATATTGTGTGCAGACAAAAACAAACTTATATGAAACGTATGCTCTTGTTTCGTTAATCATTTATCATCTATGTAACAGGAATATGCCACAGCAAAGCGTGGCAGGGTACGGCTAGTAATAGTATATAAGTTTACTTGAGTGATTCAGTGAATTTTCTTTTCATTTTTCGTAGCATATAAGTGAGCAAAATTTTTTCATATACAATTTTTTCTTATTAGAACATAACAAGACGCGACTTGAGCATAAACTTTTGCTACCAAATATTCATTCATAAATTTTTCAAAAATATTAATATTAACATTTCGTACAATTCCATTACTGATTGAACAACTTTTTTATTAATTCACACTAGGGTTACTTGCTACAAAAAAAAAATTTCATTGAACTTTCATATTACTAGATATAAGTCATAGTGTGTAAATTTATGATTTTACCATACATATCGGTACATGTGTTACGAACCCTACTTTTCTTTAATACGAACATTAAACATTTTTAAATGAAATTAAAATCTTTTGCTTTGCATGTATGCTGCATGAAATTCCCGATATTCTCAATGCATGAAAACCCCTTGTTGCATGCCAATTTTCAGCCGATGACCTACTGAAGAAAAACATAAGTGTTACACAATTCGATTTCTTTTTCAAATTTTTATTTTTTTATTAAAAAATGGTGAACGATAGTTTTCTGTAAATTTTGGACTTCAACTTCTTTGAGATTAGCCGATTATGAGCGAATTTGATTTACAATTTAAAGCATATAAATCAGATTTTGATAAAATTACTAAGCGGATTTTACAAAATAGACCATTGTCTATGAATGCGAAAAAATTAAACGAGTACCAATATTCGCTTATCACAGCTTACAATAATATTTTATTACTAGTTATTGGCAATAGTTCGAACCATACCTGTAATCTCAAGGAAGTTCAAGTTAAGTTAGCCCGTTGTAAGAAACAGTTAGCAAAGTGTTTTACTAGACTGAATTGTCGCGTTAGGATTCCGCCTGATAGCCTATCGCTCGTTTGGCAATCAGACTTAGCTGACTCTGAGTCAGAAGAAGAATTTAGTGACGCCAAGTCAGAAGCTTTGGTACAATTCACTCTTAAAAGAAGTACTTCACTACCGTCTTTTAAAGATCTGCTAATTGTATCCGACGAGCCGTCAACAGCTACCAGTTCACCAAATATTTCAACCATTTTTAAAGAATTTTTAGACATGGCTACCCCTGAACAGAAGAAATCCTTTATTAGTCTTTGTGCCTCAATCATTAGGGAAAATTACAACGGGGATCCGCTAGCACTTGAATCGTTTATAGACAAAATTAATTTGATTGATTATATCATTTTTGAAATCGAAGCTCGAAGACAAAGCACGTGAAGCAATTCCAACCGAAGTTAATTCCGTTAGACAAATCAAAGATGCGTTGAGAAATAGAATAAAATCAGACAACTCGAAAGTTGTAGCTGGGAAAATTGCATCTTTACATGTCATAAACAACAATTATACGAAATTTGCTAAGCGTGTCGAGGAGCTTTCGGATGCATTAGAGCGTTCTCTGATCATTGAAGGTATGACACAGTCTAAGGCCCATGAAATGGCAGTCGAACAAACAGTTAACGTTTGTAGACTTAATACTCGATCAGATTTGGTCAAGTTAATTTTATCGTCAACTACCTTCAGTGATTCAAAGGACGTGGTGGCCAAAATGATAGTCGAACAAAATAATCATGTGAAAGAACGTCAAGTGTTAGCATTTCAATCCCGGGTAAATAGGCCAACTAGTTTTAGAGGTAGCTTCAGAGGTCACAATTTGAATAGGTACAACAATAATAATTTCAGACAAAACAATACTAACTTCAGTAGGTACAGTAATAATAGTAATAACGGCAGATACAATAACAGTGCTAGGGGAAACAGTAATAATTTTAATTCCATTAATCGGAATTCAAATAATAGAAATCGAAACAACAATGCCAATAATAATAATAGACGTCCAAATTCACGCAATAATGCTAATGTGCGCGCTTTAAACGCACACGCCCCTCAGGAGCGAACACTGAGGGCGGAAGAATTGGACATTTAAATAAATCTTTTCCAACAAAGGGCATTTATTGCTTAAATTTGAATAACTCCGACTTTATCGAATTGAAAATTAATGGGTCAAAAAAATTTTGTACGTTTTTAGTCGACAGACAAGCCGACATTTCTCTCATAAAAAATTCTAGCATTGATAAACATTTTTCTATAAATACGAATGACATAATTAACATTACCGGTGTCACTTCCAATACTGTTTCTACTTTAGGTACGATTACCATAAACTTGACTTTTACTGATTTTTACATTAAACATACCTTACATGTAGTAAACGATGACTTTAACATACCATCTGACGGTATATTGGGTAAAGAGTTTCTGAAAAGTAACAAATGCGTTATTAGCTATGCAAGCAATTGTATTTCCTTTTGGGTAGGCAATGAAAAAGTCGCGATACCAATACTACACGGAACCGAAAGCGACACTTCTATCATACCACCCAGATGCGAGGTTTAGCGAATTTTCAATTTAGGTAATTCGCCAGATCCACTTTTTGTAGAAGCACAAGAAGTCGAACACGGTGTATTCACAGCAAGATGCATAGTTAATAGCAGTAACCCAATCATTAAAATTATAAATACCACAGAGGAAGTAAAACATGTAAATGTTCGGACTGAAAAACTTTCTGACTATTACGTTTATTCAATTAATAAGACCAAGACTGAAGACTCCCGAACGAACGAATTAACAAATATTTTGAAAAATCAAATCCCTACAGAAGTTAACAGCAATTTACTTGACCTTTGCATAAAATATGCCAACATTTTCGCTCTTGACAACGACAAAATGACAATAAACAATTTTTATGAACAGAAACTTAGGTTGACTGCCACTGACCCGGTATATGTAAACAATTATCGTCTGCCGTATTCCCAACGTGAAGAGATAACTTGCCAAGTTAACAAATTACTAGATAACGATTTAATTGAAGGAAGCAGAGACCGTACCGGTTATGCATTTTATAATAAAAGTTAAAAAATTTAA
>NW_016169142.1:0-5994 GCF_001687245.7 Rhagoletis zephyria
TTACAGTTTAACGCTCTCTTGGCCATAAAACTTTGCACGTTTATCGGCAAGACGATCAACAACCGGATGTTAAGCACTGAAAATGCGAACATTTAAGTTGCAAACACATCCATCCACCCACTCCCACACCACCACCTCATACATACATACACCCGGCTCTGAAAGCTATTCATCTATTAGCCGGCAGCGTGCTATGGCAGAAACCATGGCGACGAACAGACGACAACGGACGACGGACGCGGCATTGAGAAACGAGTAAAGTAACCATACTCGGATTACAAGTATTTTGAGTAGCGTTAGTTGGGGAACCTGTGCCAACCGCCAACAATGAAATAGATTGCTTGCCATTTTCTTATATTCACGGTAATTTTTCTTCATCTTCATCTTCAGCGAGCAGAGTAGTGTGTGCGTCCAAGAAAGAAATACGCTGCGCGATGAATGCCAAGCAATGCAGTGCAAATGATACTCGGCAATGAGAAATCGAGTAGAGCAGCCAACTCACCTCTGGACACTTTGGCTGGTTGACTACAGTTCAACAGAAAAATTTGACTTGAACTTGGCAAAATAAGAGCATTTCACCATTTCAGGTTGTGGAATATCGACTGAACCGTACCATCTAATTTTAAATACCTATTTATTGTCATAGTTGCCTCACAGTTAAAAGAGGTGAGGCCGAAACTAATTCAAAGAAAGAAAACAGCTGAAAAATACAAGCGTATCCTTTATGTATAATAAACATGGGAAGGCTATGATACCAGGGAAAAGGATGCTCTAGAATGAATATGAACTACTTTTTAAAAGAGCAGTGTAAACACATGATTATAGTTTTTGATTTCGAGAACTGCTGAATTCTAAATGACTCTTTCATCGGATTACAAAAGCTTATTTTGCTGCTGGGTTTACACAACGCCTGCGAGCAGGTACTGCAATCGACCGATATGACCAACTGCAGCCAACGAAGATAAATCAATTCATGAAAAATATCCTTTTTGTTCGGACGGTGATGCTATTTCGCAGTCTGCTGGGGTTTGAGTATACACATAGCCATACATATGTATGTACATACCTGCGTAGCCAGACGAGTTACCACTTACAACAAAATAATGCCACATTCTTGGTTAGTGGAAGAATTCTAACTGTGCGTAACAAAAGATAGTCCACAGAAAGTCAATACTGCCACCACCACAGTTGACAGTTGGATTACTTGCTTGCGATTCGCTATATCTCAGAAATGTTAATTCTTAGGAAGGAAAATTTTATATCAGTTTTAACAGATAATTGCATAATCTACAATTTTGTTCCGCCTATTTTTGTAATAAACCTTATCATTTTGCTGAAAATTGCAGCAAATTAATTTATGTAACCTTGAATAAATTTTTTTGCAGACGTGAGATCGACGGGAACTTTTGACATTTCATTTGTAATGGTATTTGCAACACTCCTACCAATTTTCAGCTTTATGCGAATTATCGTAACCTTGAATGTCGAACTTGACCGGGCAATTTGTAAATGCCTTGCTCATATTAAAATCTATATTTACATACATACATACTGGCATACAGACATAAGTTCTTAGCTAGTTTTGATGATAAATATTGCTACTAATACTTCGCCAAAATTTTACACTGGTAAAATGTTTGTGTGTTTTATTTTTATTTTTTTAAACAATTTAAAAGCTTACAACAGCAAATGCTACAAACAAGCAACACACAAGCAATATATTGGAGGGCTTTCACCGCCCGCTGAGAAAATTTACAAACTACACACTAATATGTATATGTATGTTAGTATGTATGTATGTATAACAAATATCCCTCTTGGATAATTTGGAATATATCTACTTGGAAGTAAAAGGGAAACATACATAATCACTTCTCGCAGAAACTCTAAAGATGTTTTAAAATTTACATAACTTCCCTTTCGATTTTAACAGAAGGCTTGGAAATAAAGTGGAAGCATTCTCCTTCTTATTAGGCTACAACTACTACTACAACCGTTTGTCGCTTTTGGCCGCGAACAAAAAACTTCGCCAGTTGCCTCTCTTCATTGCAGAGTTGCGCCAGTCGTTCCTTCCATTGTGTTCGTGGGCGCCCTTGCTTTCGTTGTCCACCCATGGGTGCGGAGTCGAAGGATCTTTCCACCGGAGCGTCGTCATCCATGCGTACAACATGTCCAAGCCAGCGCAATCATTGTATTTTGAGAGCGATTTGTAGAGCGCGATTTTTGTTCGACCAGAGAGGGCTCTGCTTTTCAATTGCCTACCGAGTCCAAAGTAGCACCTGTTAGCAAGAGTTATTCCTCGCTTTATCTCCAGACTGACATTATCGCTGGTGTTTATATTGGATCCTAAGTATATAAAGTCTCCTACTTCAAAGTTATGGCTCCCAACACTGACGTGTGTCCCAATGCGCGGAGACTTTTTATGTGTTGCCAGAAGGTAACTTTGTGTTGTCCTCGTTCACCGCCAGACCAACCTCATTAGCTTCTTTTTCTAAGCTGCTCTGACATCCCTGGATTTCAGCCCGACGATGTCAATATCATCTGCTTACGCCAGCAACATCGTGCTTTTGCTGTATATGGTGCCGGTGTAATTCAGATTGTTAGCTCTTATAACGCTTTCCAGCATCAGATTGAAAAAATCTCAAAAAATCTAAAAAGTCGTCTGGTCTCAAACGGCGCGGAGAGGTCATTCCTAATTTGGACGGAGCTGAAAGTTGTGCTCAACGTAATTTTACATAGCTGCATTAGTTTTAGACATGACATCGTACGGGCAGCATCTCTCTTCGTGCTATCAAAGGCAGCTTTAAAATCAACAAAAAGATTTGACGCGCTGTGAAATTCTGGTCAATGGTAGACTTACTAGGTTTCAAGCCTCACTGATAAGGCCAAATCAGTCTATCACACAGTATATTTAGTCAACAGGTCCTTGTATGCAATATTAAGAAGGCTTATTCCGCGATAATGGGTGTAAACTGCGAGATCTCTCTTCTTGTGGATTGGGTAAAGTACACTGAGATTCCAATCGTCGGGCATGTATTCATCAGACGAAATTCTGCTTAAGAGCTGGTACATGCGCCCGACCAGCTCTTCGCCGCCGGCTTTGAACAGCTCACCCGGTACACTGTCCGCTCCGGGGCCTTGTTGATTTTAAGCCGAGGGACATGAGCTTCGTCCCTGTGCATTGGTTCGGGTTCTTCTACTTCAAACGCGCCACCTATGTCGCCATTCAGAAGCGTTGAGAAGTGTTCCCTCCATATCTCAACTGTACTCTGGACATCTGTTACCAGATTTACATATTCATCTCTACAGGTCTTGAAACCATATGAATGCTGCCTTATTCGCTGCCGCATTCGTGTTTGCCAGCATCTCAAACTCTTCGCATTGGATGCATTACTTATCGCTTTTCGTACAAGCCCCGAAAGAAGCAAGTGATTTGTTACCGATTCACCAACAAATTCTAAGAGAAGAGGAATGTTTTCATTATACATGGCGGAATGCTCGCATTTCCTAAAGGGATGTACTGTACTCTGACGCGAAGTCAAAACGGTGCGCATCGGGCGCCAAAAAGCTAAGTTGTGATTTCCTTTAGCGGAAGTGAAGCTTCAGCTGTCTGTTGCCATAGGATTAAGGAAGCAAATATGTTGCATATGTGTGGATATTTTCTGAAAGGGTGTCATTTGTATATACAGTAAACATATGTATGTAGATACTAATTTTCATCTTCAAAAATAAAGTTATTTTGCTATAAACATTTGCTGCTTTGGACCGAGATCAAAAATCCGCCAGCTCGCTTTGCCCTTTGCAATTTTCCGCCAATTATGCACAGTAACTAAATATAGACAGGTGTATTTATGCACTTGTCCGAATCGAAGGTTCGGTTCGCGGTAGTGACATCATCAAACGTACGATATTTTAAAGCCAGGGCAATTGTCGTACATATTTTTACTCATTTGATTATATTCGAAACTTTAAAAGGCTCGCGTCTACCTACTATATTTTTTTCGAAGATTTTTTCTGCAGGGTTGCTATATGGTGACGGTTGTTTGCAAATGCGATAGTGTGGCGTTGTTGTCTGTACATGAAAGGATGTAGATTTTGTGCTTCACTACTCTCAGCACACATATATGTATATGTTGGCATCTACCCTGCAGGGAAAGCTACTAGTTGTGAACTAGAATTCTACCAGTTTGCGTTTCAGCTCAACTAGTTCATGTTTTATCCTTTTTCAATGTTAGCGACTGGTATTTTTAACATTGCGATGTCCTACGAGATGTCAATTGTCAGGNTGCCCCGTGAAAAGCATAAGTGTGCCTTTTTGCTCGCGACGCTCCAGCAGTCACAATGGCCGACAGAGCAAAGCACTCGCGTGGTAAGCCTGAGGTCCCAGGTTCAAATCCTGGCGCAGGGAAACTTTTTTTATTTTCTATTTTTTATTTTATTTTTAATAAATTTATTTTTTTGTTTAGGGTGTTTATTGTAATTTTTAAATTTAATAAAAAAAATATTTTTGTTTTATTTCTTTGTTTTTATAGCACAAGCATTTCTTCCTAAATGTTTTTTTGCAATGCAATTAGATTTTCAAATTTGTTATTAATTTATAAATTGAATAAATTATTTTTACTTACATTTATTTAACTTTAAAAATCTTAACCACCTCCAAGCGGCCTCGAACCTGCGATTTCAGAACCAGAACCAGTAGTCTTCACGTGACGCCACAGCCGACATTTGTAAGAAAAGCAATTAATTGCGTTTTATTTTTGGCTTTGGCAATTCAAAGGCAGATGTCGCTGATCGCCTAAGTTCTTCGAAATTGTCGAACTGGTAGGCACATACTAGTTAATGAACTAGTATTTTTTCTAACTGGTTTGGCTTTTCACTGCAGGGTATGAACATACATATCCCTGCAAAAAGTGGGACTAGTTTAAATACTAGTACGGGACCACTAGTAACCAAAATGGTCCAAATATATGGAGAAAATATGGTAACATTAACATTGCGATGTCATTGGACCTGACCACTTCTGGTCCACCACTGCATAGCATGGGACCACCTAGACACCTACTCCTTTTGGACCATGGCACACTCGGCAACCGAATCTTATTGCCGATCGGCCGCGAAGAGGTGGTGTTCATCACATTTATCAGTTTTTTACGTTTTAAGTGGTCCAGGTCAGCATTACAAGTTACTAGTATACAACACATACTTTAAAACCACGACCCAATGGACCACCTGGTCCTCAAATTGTTGCAGGGATGTGCGTGGTTACATATATACATACTTGCACGTGAAGGATACACACATATTACGTTTTGATATTGCGTTGTCATGCGATTTTGGTGATTCGCTGAGTACTTGATGCGTGAAACGTTTCAATTTAGAAGATAGCTTTGATATTCTATCGATGATGCTTACATGCAACTCATCTTCATCGTTGTAGACTTATGTATATGTATGTTTAAAAACGTATTTATTTTGATTAAGAAATTTCGTTGCTCTTGCAGTGAATGTATAATGCTTGATGCCAGGTGAGCAACTCTCATTTTTGGCACAAATGCCAGTTACGCGATTTTTCAGAACTACAATATGCGGTTTTTTAATTTAAACGACGATATACATATGTACATACATACATAAGCAAGTAAAATTTTATACTATAATTCCAACTTAGTCCAGTATCTAATTGAAGACAAAAATCCATCGTGTCATTGGAATATTTCAAAATAAGTAACCTTGAAGAATGCACAGAATGGTACATTTCACAAAAAAAACTCCAAAAGCAAATACACACTCCAGAGTCAACCGAATTGCTGCAATTTTTGTTGCAAATTTGCCATACTTAATCTTGTCAGCGACAATGGAAAGTGTCAGTCAGCAGCGAATTATGTGACACTTTTGAAAAATTGCAACATTCTCAAACACTCTGGCGGGTTAAAATTGTCGCTGTGCCAAAGGTCTTTCGTCCTTGTTGAAGCGGCGACGGCCGCCATTGTCCAT
>NW_016169142.1:8663-17943 GCF_001687245.7 Rhagoletis zephyria
TGCATCAACAATGTGATTGCTCAGCTGTCGTGCATTCATAGCGGCGAAATGTAACAAGCAATTATTTCTACAAAAGCTTCAAGCAACAACAAAATCTAATAATATTGCACCAATGGCAGAAGCAGCACTAATGCAACGCGAATGTCGCCATAAAAAGCGCAAACCAACACGCTTACATGCATGCATATGGATGTGCATTAGGGTGGTAAAGTCGAGGAAGTAAAGTCGGAATTTGTATGCTCTCACCCCCTAGGATTGTTCTATACAGACAAAAATTATAGCCCTATTTTTTATTTTTAAATCAAAAAGTATTTAGAGGTCGCTCAAAGCGCCCAAAGTTTTCCATGTATTTTATATGGGGAAAAAACAACTTTTCGTAGAAATGGATTAGAATAGTTAAAAATAAATATTTTTCTACCAGAAACCTCTGTTTATCTACAGGAGATCCCCAGTAATAAACAATTGGGTATTGTTATTGGAAGTCTTCTGAAGAGAACCAGAGTTTTCCGATCGAAAAGTTTTGATTTTTAAGAATTCTATACCATTTCTAGGACAAATTTTATTTTTCCCATATAAGAATATATGGAAAACTTTGAGCGCTTTGAGCGACCTCTAAATACTTTTTGATTTCAAAATAAAAAATTGGGGTATACTTTTTTTCGATATACAACAATCCTAGGGGATGAGAGCATAACAACTCCAACTTTACTGTTTTTGGACCGCCCTAATGTATATATACTATATGAAAGCGCTCGTACATAAACGGCAGCATTTTATTGCACACCAACCCTGCAGGAATCGTAACTACTTTTGAATGGCGATGGCCGCAAAAAAGTGAGAATTCCTCTGCATTCGGTGTCAACTAGTAACGTACTACTTTTGGGCATAAAATATCAATAAAAAACGATTCTTTTTTTTGAATTTTTTATACTTGTTTTTTTGTTTACTTATTTAACATTACATACCAGGGTTGCTGCGAATACTCGCATTCGCATTCACAACCGCGGAGCTTCCTCATTAATTTTAAAATTCGCATTCGCGAATGAAATGAAATGAATGAAATGAAATGAGAATGACTAAGGCCCAATTTCCGACGGCCTATTTAAGTAGAAATGTTTGATTAACTTCAAAAATTAATTTTCAGCTAGATAGATACATAGATTGTTCTATCAATCTTGCCAGAAAACAATCAGCTGTTCAACACAAAATGTAAACAAACAAGCAAATGAAATAACAATTTCAAGGAACAAGCAACAGTGTCGCCACTTGTTTGGCATATTTGAATAAAATTTATCTGAAACCCAACAGAAGCTAAATGGTATTTAAATAACAATCCATAAATAATCTTAAGTGCCATTTAAATATTCAACTGAAATTGGCCCTAAGATCGATAACGATCTATATACATATATGTGTGTGCATATGAATAGAATTCTACAACCCATTATCAGGTGTATTCTTTATCATTACAATTGACATATGTATGTATAACATACACAGTATATACTTACTTATGAATGCGTTGAGCGTTAAAGATAATGTTAATGTCAATGACAATGAAAACAAATGCGATGCGATAGTGATAACGATAGCGATACCTGTGGATAACCATTATAGTGTTGAGCTTTGTACTGAAAAAATATACGTACCCTAATGTCTTTACTACGTACATACATGCCCTCTATATTTTTCCTTTGATTTGAATAACTAAGCCGTATGTACATATCGCTCATTTACTGCAATAGTGCCATAATCCAAAAAATTTAAGTTTTGAGTTGAGTATGTAGAAATTACCGCTACTTCTTCTTCTAGGTTGTGTACAAATTTCGTAGCTGTATTGATTACCAGTATCTCACTATAATAAAATATGTATTTATTTTTACTATTAGTGGAAGATCGACCTATCACGGCAACCAGTTCGGAAATGCACTATCTCAGAAAACTTTTCAAGAACGCCCTACTTCAAAATTGGACTGAAGAACGTCCTATTTCAGAATTTCGTAAAAAAAAACTCTATCTCAGAATTTAGTTGAAGAACGTCATATCTCAGAATTTGGTTCAAAAGCGCCCTGTCTCAAACGAAAATACATTGAAAATCTGCTGAGATAAGGCGAATAGGAGAAGCAAATTCTGAGATAAAAAAAAATAAAAAAAATTGTGGAACACCTTAATATACATACATATACGGTAACAACATGTTGCAACTATAAATTGCAAGGGCAGCTGCGCGTTGCTGCTGCTATTTCGTTAAAGTAAATACGCGGCTATAAAAGCAGCAAACAACGCGCTGTTGCATCGAAAGCGGCAGCAACATTTAATAGGAGAGTGTATAAACCAATAGCTCCTAACTGATTTATGAATGTACATATGTACATATAAAAATGTGCATAACATGTGTGTATGCCCGAACAATAAAATTTCGTAAGTGCACACACAAGCTACTATGTAACTAAATACTCGTACATAGAATAAGAATTTTCATACATAAATTGTGTGTGGAAATATTCTCGCAAATACATAAATACATTCCATTGTAATGCAAATATGCATGTACATATAAGTACTTATATAAAATAGCCCAGCAGGCAAAGCTGCTAATCCTGAGCTACCTTATTTTTAGTTGGCTTTAAAACTCGACTAGTTGGTCGTCTGCCGTTTTCCATATCAGCAACTGGTAATTTTAGCATGGCGATGTCCTACGAAACTACGAACTACTTAGCGGATTCGCGTCGCACGGTGCGATTAAAATCGCTATAGCGATCAACTATACAAATTCCTAGGGTGGTGTTTATGGTGCAGCGATTTCCAGCGTCATAAGAATTTGTGTTATTGTTCACTGGGTGCGATTTTAATCGCATGGCGCGATACTTAAATGAATAAATATGTTATTTAGCTCGCAGTGCTAAAATTGCTATGATGGCTGTGAATCGTCCGTCAGCAGATTTTTTTTTTTTTATTTCATTCTTTAAGCTTACATTCATTTAATGAGAAAAATATTTACCAACTCCGCGACCACACAACCAGAATCGGAAGTGATCACACGACGCCGCACCCAACATTCCAAGGTTGCCAATTAATTTCGTTTCTATTTATTTCTCTTTTGGCTTAGAAAGCTACTCGAGATTTTCGGAATGATAAGGCGCCGCATCGTAGTATTTATCTATAAGTTGATTTACTAGAACGGGGATAAGCAAGCTTGAGGCTAGTAAGAGCCGCTTGCAAGTTTTCTAAATGTACAAAGAACCGCAAAATATTCAAGCACAAAATTACTAAAATTAAAACATCACTGTTTTAGCTCTCTTTTTGTAATGTTCAAAAAATCCACTTTTGTCTCGATATTTGAAAATACCAAAAACTATAGACAACATAATAATTTCATTTTATAAATTGATTTTCTTTCTAAGTACCCAGTTGGCACATTTGCCAGACAATTTCTGATATCAGACAAGTTGGAATAAAAAGTTGACTATTTAGACAAGTTTTACGGTTTCGTATAGATTTCTGGGCGAAATGTCTGGAAAATTTTATTTCTTTCCTTATCCGATATGTCTGATCGAATTTTGTCCGATTTCGGGCAGACACGTCTGATAATTCTTCTTTTCCATGATTATTTGGTCAGACATCTATCTGTTAGATAACCGTCAGAATCGTCGGTCAGAAATTCCCACGTCGTGTCGGTTAGACTTCCTGTCAACCTCTCCATACACTTCTCTGACAGATATCGGCCAAAATCACACAGATTTCTGACTTTTTTGCCGACGAGTCTGACGGATATCTAATAGTTTTCTCGCAATTTTGCCAGCTGGGTAAGTATGGCTTCAATATCTTGAAGAAAAAATTAAATGAGTCGCATGATAAAAAAAATAGGAAGGTAGAACCGCTGAGAGGAAGTTTTCAAATTCTTGACGTTTGCAAGCAATTTAATTTTAAAATCTAACACACAAACTCACACACACATTCTCATTTTCAATCTCAAACAACAACAACTTTGAACAATTCCTTTTTTTTACTCTCGATTTTAAAATGTTGGCAAACTTCAAAAAAAAAATCATGGCCGAAACATTGAGAGAACGGTTTTACCTTACTATGCTTTTATCATGATGAGTCGTACTTTATTGAGCAAAAATATAATAAAAAAGAGCCGCATTTGCCTACCGTTATACTAGAATATTTACTGTCTGGTTTGACTTTCCACTGCAGGCAGGATATTTGTTGCTGACGTGCGAACTATTGGCTAAGCTGAAAGCTTTCGAAGGGTCGTCAAGCGCGAAACAACGCGCGGCATTTACATATTTATGTACATATATATGTACATTAGACTACATATCAAAAAAAAGTTGCGGTTTTTTCCGCCGGGATTACAAAATTTATTATATTTTAAGACGTCCACCAAAATATTTCAGAAAAATATTTAGATTTAAGTCAAAATCAGAGGCACTTTTTTCAAAAACATCTTTAAGAAACTATTTTTTACATAAAAAACTCCATTTTTGGAGGTATTTTCAAATCGGTCCAGCTCGCTTAAATCTTAATATTTTTCCGAAATATTCTGGTGGACGTCTTTAAATATAACAGATTTTATAATTCCAATGGAAACAGTACCGATTTTTTTTTTGGTATGGGTAGTGATACAGTCTAATGTACATACGTACGTATATTTAAGTGCATACCTATATTTGTAAGTTGTTATCTAAATAAAATTTCGGCTGTACATATGTACATATTGTATGTAACACGCAGATCTATCTATTACTTCGTCAAAAAAGGTTTACGAATAAAAAGGAATTCCCGTGGTTGAGTGGAATGTAAAGTGTCATCATGCAGACGCAAACTATGTAAAAACTTGATGAATGGAAGGACGATGAACCCGCCGTCGAACTGTTTTATGGTGTTTTGGAAAGTTTGGATTCGTACTTATGTACGTTTACATATACATATGTATATATGTTAGTATGCACTAGCGAGCTGGTTTATTTTGTGCACTATTGCACAGTATAGCAAATGCAGTAGGGAAGCAGATGAACTTGACTTGAAAATAATTGTGCAATTTTTTTAATTTTGCGACCATAGTCGATGGATTTTAGTATGTAAATAGTACAGAAAATATTGTTTTTAATAAAATCTCTTAGATGTTGATACTTGGATTAAAGAACATTACGAAGGCAATTTGACAAGTCAGTGACTTCTTGAATTCCCGTGCAGTAACTTTAAATGCATCACCGCTAATGAGCTACGCGATTTAGTCTGTGCTTAACAGCCATTGTAAGTAGAGAATTTCGTGAATTTAACGGAAATGGAATAAGTAAATTCGGTGCGCTGATTTACAGGCTAACCTAATATTCACGCACGCCCCCAATTTATTGTCAAAAATTTCTCATACACATGCAACTTGTATGAGATCAACCGAAATTGAACGTGACATTTTGATTTGACGTTTCGCTCAATGAAATCAAATGCAAACGCATGCAAGTCAATTTCGGGTGACGCAAAAAAACAAATTCGACGGCATGCGTACCAAAACGCAAGCCGCGAATATTAGGTTAGCCTGTAAGGCTTGTCTTGATAAATACTACGGGGACTCTGCAGCATCAATTTCGATGGTTAAAAAGATGTTTACTGGGTTTTTTAACAAAATTTGTTATTAGGAAAGTTAGCGAACTTCGCAGATTTTCGGAAGTATTTTCAGGTTGTTTTCAGTGTTTTTTCGAAATCTATTGAGATTAATCGGGATCTGAAGATATATTCAGGGCTTTAATAATCTATTGGATCATTTCGTGAAGTTTATATTTTTCAGATCTAATGAAACTTTTATGAAATTTTGAAGACCTTTTCGAATGTTTTGACACTTTTGGAATTTGTCGGACTTGTCGGAAATTTTTACCGTATTTTGAAAACTTTGAAGATATTGAAAGAATTTTTTTTTTTACCTGGATTTTTCGGTGTTTTCGAAAATTTTCATAGTTTTTTGTTTATTTCGTGTACGGTCATCCAAGATTTAGAATATATATGTTATATAAATATGTAAATGTGTTTTGGTTAGATCTTTCTGCACAATTTTTCCTTGTGATATCAATATTTGAAAATTTGTGTAACTTGTCTATTTAACTTAGACTAGCTGTAACTCTACTAAATCGATGAAATTATATTTATTATTCTCTCCTTTTTTAAGTGGCAACTCAATCAAATATATATTTTGTATACATTTTTAACAAAATAGGTTTTTCTGATTAATAATAACATAATCGACGCCGCTTACATAAACATATGTTAGTGTTTGGCCGAGCTTCTCCTTGCGCCTTGGTTTTGTCATACAATATTTTTGTGAGAAGCTGTTTCGGAGGTTTGCTATTGCCTACCGAGGGGCGACCGCTAGTTATTAGAAAGAAACCTTTTTTAGTTTTTATTTTTTGATGTTGGATTGAACCGGGCTGAACTCAGGCCCTGCGGAATGTAAGCCACTACAGCATGCCACAAATCGTAGGAGACGCTCGGCCAAACACTAACACACATATGTATGTGTACAGAAATAATATTTCCGACCGTCATGACGGTTATTAGGACAGATGCTCTCTGCGTTCACAGATACTACAATTGATGATGAGTCACTTAACGATTTCATAGTTTCATCTAAACTGGCAATATACAACCTTGGAAATATACCAACTTTTGTTACCTCCAACGAGAGATTTTATTAATCTCGCCCATACGCACTTCACTAGTTGCTATGACGAAACGAATATTCGTTCCTTTCCCAGACTATATCTTAACGATTTTCGCCCAATTAGCCATTCCTCATTGCAAGTACCTCCCAGAAAAACAGAACAAATAATTTTTCTGGATCTCAAAAAAGCCCTTACAAAGTTCGTCGAAAAGCAACCGCACAGTCACTGATCCAATTTAGACTTGATCATGCTCTGGTGGATTTCCTTTGCGTTTACATGGCATATGCTGCAATAAAATTTCTTATCGTCCGCATATCGTAGTTCTGCAATACCTCGTGACTGATATTTGTGCCAAAAAATATATTTGCTCACCGGAAGCTCCTAGCACCAAGCTCTTAACCATTCATACTAAAATATCGATACTTAGATATCAGAAAAAGAGATAATTAGGGATAAAAGAGAGAACAGTTTTGAAATACGACAAGTTTTGCTCCCTCCAAGGCAAGGTGGTGTTGTTTCATCAGCTGTGAGTAGCGTTTGTTTGTCAAAATTTTGTATTTCGTTAGCGAGTGAGTGAAAACGTGAGAGTGTTTGTATTTTCTGTCGCCCTTTTTCATTCGGGGAAGAATAGCTGAAATTTGACAATGGCCCGCTAAAAGCAAAAACAAAATACAAGTAATTGTTGTATTTGTTAAATCGATACCACCTTATATGTATTCGCCTTGGCTCCCTCCTATAAATTTGTTTTGTACTTTAAACGACGTTACGCTCATGGCCTGGCCCTAAGTGTAACTTGGATACACCCATGATAAAAACATAGCAAGGTAAAACCAAGGCGAATTAATATAAGGTGATAGCAGGAGTACAAAAACAAAAATTGACATGTATTTTGTTTTTGCTTTGGCGGCATAAACTGTCAAAATCTGTAAGAGTGTGTGTAGAAACTCAAACAAAATTTTTCAATTTGATATCAGAAGCCGTGCGGCGAAACACATACACATAATCAGCTGAGCTAGTAACACCACCTTATATAAATTCGCATTGGGTAAAACCATGGTTGCATTGAGAGGCAGTCACAATTGTGTACAATTTCTTTTTTTATATATTAAATTTTATATGATTTTAAAATGCTTACAAAAGTCAGAAAAAAATCATGGCCGACGAATTGAGAGAATGAATTTACCTTGTAATGTTTTTATCATGGATACACCCACAAATGTTGAGGAAAGTGTTGCAGAAAGCATCATTGAAATTTGGTCGAAGCACGAGGTCTAAATGCCATTCCGCCAACAAAGAAAGAAAACTAAAGTGATATCCTACTACGAGTGCCATTACCGTAATGGTGTAACTCTGAAAGTTGAAAATTATTAGTTGCGGGTCCTAATTAAAAATGTTATTACCCGCAATTCCTGAAATTTTCGATGTGGATCTACGTTAAAAATTCTACATAAGTATACATTTTTGATTATTTGTGTCGTAACGACGCTTGTTTTCATTTTCTCTTTTCCAAATGATTTCTCAACATGTTGCTTTAATGGGCATAAATTGCGTTAAATTCAAATACATACCAACAATCTGTTACATAACACTCTGGCCGACCACAACTCACACAAATGCCCTCGAAAATCTGTTGATGGGATTTCTATCTTAAATTGCCCAGCCCCATTACTGCCAATTACGACAAGTGCTGCCTCTAAAAACAAATAAAAAAAGGCAAAAAACAAAAGATGGAAAACGTGTTCAATAGATTTGTAAAACATTTGGAAACTCAGTTATTCAATAAAGCCCAAAACGACTGAAGTGGCAATCGAAAGCATTTGCAAACCCACTTGCCACTTGCCAAGCGGTCAGGCCAAGCATGCCTGCCAATGGGCGATGGTAATTTTACTAAGCCCATAAGGATAAATGTGGTCAGAATTTTATTTATTTGAAACAATACAAAATGACCAAATTTATTCAAATTAAAGCAAGTGAAAGTGCGGAAAATGCGAGAGAAAGAAAGGGCACAGAGTAAGCCACAACTTTTGCTAAAAAAAATGTGAAATGTAGAAATGTAAAGAGATGCATGAATGGAAGGAAGATAAGGGACGAAGCGAACGATTACTGTCTGAGAGTGGAGTAGCAAAGTTTTTGGTAGAACTCACAAAGCAGGACTTTATCATTTATCAATTACGTGCATTGTGTCGAAAAGGATACACTCCCTAGCCTGCAGGGGGAGTGGTTGGTGCAAATAACGAATTTCGAATTTTTGGTGAGTGTGTGTGAAAGTGTTGAATGGTGGTCGGCCGTTGAGCGGTGAGGATGGGATGACGAGTTCGGCTTGGTGGGTGTGAGCAAATGAATTTGAGTTACAAAATTGTGGCCAAACTTTTGCCCCCTAAAAAACTTTACAACCATACACGGATATTACAATATTCTGGTCGTATTGAAGAAAATATACTACCGCAGTCCCTATGACTAAACACATCTACATAAGTCTGATATCCGTGTGAATGCATGTGTGTGTGTGTGTGTATGGTTAAGTACTCGTTGGTTTGCATGTTTACTCTTAAGTAGCTCGAGAGAGTTTGTTTAATGGTACACAGTTCAATTTTGAATGCGCTCTACAAACTTTTTAG
>NW_016169143.1:0-3074 GCF_001687245.7 Rhagoletis zephyria
AATACATGCATATGTACATACATACATACATATATAAATATGCATGTTAGGTATGTATATAACTCAAAAAAATATCTCATTCCATAACNACTTCATTCAGGTATACAGCATAACTGCTACAAGTAGCAAACTATTTTGGAGTATTAACAAGTGCTTACTTGTTTTTTGTTTCTGCGGCACAAACGATTATACTATCTTCTGTAAAGACAAAATACATGCATATGTACATACATACATACATATATAAATATGCATGTTAGGTATGTATATAACTCAAAAAAATATCTCATTCCATAACCTGTGCTTATGTATGTAATAAATTTTATTTGTTGTTTTAAAAGCTGCCCTAATATCGAGCCCTAACCGCCAATATAACGTAAGCGACATTTTTTTCAAAATTTTCTTTTTGATGCAGAAATATTCCTAGAGCATCTAGGTACATTTCTGCATCAAAAATAAAATTTTGAAAAAAATGTCGCTTACGTTATTTTGGCGGTTAGGGCTCGATATAATATTTACATATTTGTATGCATATGTACATATGTACATACAATTATTAACATACTTTCGTACATAATCTATTGACATACATTCCCACATTTTTATGCACAAAAATGCATGTGTTGTATAGTGCACTCGGAGCGCTCGCTCCTCGCTTACTCGTCTTACATAGCAGAGCGAGTATGCAGACAGCTACTCGCCTCGTACTGCGAGCGAGGCAACACACAACAGCCTCGCTCGTTTAATAGGAGCGCGAGCAAACAAGCAGCGCTCGCTCGTTTGGAGCCAAACTTCTCGTGCCTCGCCTCATTGCTGCTACGAGTACGCAGTGATGCCAGATTGTGGGTAATTTCCCTATTTGAGGGATATTTTGCCTCACAAATTATTAAAAGGGACATTTCATATAAATAAGGGATTTTCTTTTGACGCAGTTATTGTTGCATAATTGATCAAAATTCAAGAATATTCGACATTCTTACGTAATTAATCGTTCTTAAGATGTGATGTGGAGTGAAATGGTATATAATTGTTAAAAAGTATANTGGTGTTTCATGTAAAAAGCGGAACAAATTATCTGATGAAATGTTAAATAGCACATGAATGTGCTTCAATTTTTAAGTCACCAAAAAATTTTTTTAGGCCCTTAGTGAGTGAGCAAAAAAATTTAAGTGAAAAAATGAATGAGTGAAAAAAATGCAGAAAAAGGGGTTTTTTCTTAACAGCGGTCGGCCCTCGGCAGGCAATGGCAAACCTCCGAGTGTATTCCTACTATGAAAAACCGCTTCTCATAAAAATACACTCGCCATTCGGAGTCGGCGTAAAACTGTAGGTCCCTCCCCTTTGTGTGACAACATCAAGGGGACCGCCACAAATTGGAGGAAAAGCACATATGTGTAAGCGCCAAACTATTATTATTATTTTATATGAATTTTACTTCTTTACTACTGAAACATGTATATGTCTAAATTCGTTGGGAATTATGTGGGATACATTTTCAAGATGTGGGTAATTGAGGGATTTTTCCCCCATTTTCGTGGGATTTTTAACAGAGAATGTCTGGCATCACTGCGAGTACGAGCTGCGAGCGCCTCGTTGTCTGCGAGGCATTGAGTAGGAGTTTGCTCGCTCGCTCGCTCGAACTCCGAGTTTTTGCCCACCCTGTGGGCAGTAGATCATGTTTAACGAATTACCGCGGAATCGCTTAACTGAGTGCTGTTCCAAAAATTTTAAAAGCAATAATTTTCAAAGAATTAGCTCTTTCCGCCTCATCAGCAATCAACCTGTCCTAATATGCTTTCTGCACAGGTAAGTCCACCATATCTAACTTACAGGAATCCACCACCTATGTAGCCAAGAACTTTAAAAATAATTTACAAACCGACGTGATCTACACTGATTTTAGTAAAGCATTCGATACAATTTTTCACTGTCTCCAGGGTTTCAATCTGAGTTGTTTGGGCTTCCCACCGATCTTTTTGAGCAGGATTTCTTCATACTTGATGGATAGAAAAAAGTTATTTTTAGAGACAGTGAGTCTTTTGAAATTGTTGTCACGTCCCATATTGGTTTTACTTTTCATCAATGATCTTCCGAATGTGTTAAAGTTCTCTAAATCTCTGATGTATGGTGATGACGTTGAGATTTTTAAAGCCATCAAAACGCAAGATAATAGACACCGACTGCATTAATGAAGTGGTTGTATGGTGTGACTTAAATGGTATGACGCTAAATCTCAATAAGTGTAAATTTATTAGCTTCTCTAGGAGATCCCCCGAATCATATAATTATATGATCCAGGATGTTTGTTTAGATCGGGTTACACATTTTACCGATCTAGGTATCACGATGGATCCGAAACTGAGCTTTAGCACACACATTAATACTTCTGCTAACAAACCCAGAGGAGTTTTGGCATTTGTTAAACGATGGTCAAAAGTATTCAATGATCCTTATATTACAAAAACCCTTTTTATACCCGAGCGCACTTGTGCACAAGGGTATTATAACTTTGTTCACATAACGGTTGTTTGTAACAGGCAAAACGAATCGAGATAGATATAGACAAATGTATACATAAATGATCAGGATGAAAAGAGAAATCGATTAAGCGGTGACTGTCTGTCCGTCCGNTAACCACGCCCACTTCCCATATAACGGTAATTTCCAGAAATACGAAAACTGCGATATTTTAGTAACTACTGAAGATAATTCACTCAAAATTGATATTTATAATAAATTTTAGATGAAAAATAAGAATATTAACATTTTTTTTTTAATGGGCGTAGCCACGCCCACTTATGGTTACATGTGTATATCTTGGTAACCGCTGCACCAATTTCTTCCAAACTTGGCACAGTTGTTGGCCTTGATACAGCATACTAAATGGCCGAAAATTTAAAAATTGGACAATAACCACGCCCACTTCCCATATAACGGTAATTTCAGAAATACGAAAACTGCGATAGTTTAGTAACTACTGAAGATATTCACTCAAAATTGATATTTCATATAAATTTTAGACGAAAAATAAGAATATTATAAATTTTTGGAAAATGGGCGTAGCCACGCCCACT
>NW_016169143.1:3535-10680 GCF_001687245.7 Rhagoletis zephyria
TTATGGTTACATGTGTATATCTTGGTAACTGCTGCACCAATTTCTTCCAAACTTGGCACAGTTGTTCACCTACATACGAAATCAATAACCGCCGAAACTTTTTAAAATCGGACAATAACCACGCCCACATCCCATATAACGGTAATTTAGAGAAATACAAAATCTTCGATAAATCAGTAAATATTGAAGCTAATTTATTCAAAATTGATGCTTGCAACAATTCTTTACCAAGAAATACGTTTATGGTAAAATTTTGGAAAATGGGCGTGGCACCGCCCACTTATGATCACATATATGTATCTCGGTAACCGTTCTACCAATTTGTACCAAACTCGGTGTGGTTATTGTACTTGCCACATAGAAGCAAAACGTTGAAAATTATTGAAATCGAACTAAAATTACTGCCGCTTTTCATATAACAGTAAATTTCAGAAATGCTTGAAACTTCAATATTTCGAAATTTAAGGACGCTAATTTACTCAAAATGAATACACCCCGGTTTACCATGTAGCGGTAGCTTTTGGAAAGGTGAAAAACATATATTTAATACTTGCGCCGGGTATTTAATGTTCGGCTCCGCCCGAACTTAGACTTTTTTACTTGTTACATCTTAAGAAATACCTATATTGGAATACGCCTCAATAAAAACAATTTTTGCTCTTTGCCTTAAGAAATTCGCCAAGGGATACGTCAAAAAATCTTCCATCCTATAATAGTTGACTGAAACTTATAAACCTACCAATACTTCAAAGCCGCAGAGAGATGATCGGTGTGTTATTCATATTTAAATTAATACACGGAATGGTCAGCAGCTTATTCTTTCTTAATGAGATAAGTTTTAATGTGCACTCTAGACCCTCAAGATATTTCAAACCAATTTGGCTATGCACTTGCAAATCCACCTACGAATCGCATCACGCCTTTCGTTCTCTATGTGTTGACTTTAATAAACATTCTAACCTCATCGATACCTCAGATTCGCTTTTTATTATTAAGAGAAATTGCTAACCACCTTCAATAAATAACTAATACCTATGTAAGTAGAATCAATATGTTGACTTAATGTTAGCTGAAAAACTTAACCTGTAGCTGCACAGTTTATGAGGTAGTCGTAACATTTTCCGGATCCTTCTGCGAACACGATTCGCGGCAGTAATACCTGTATGTTCCGAAGTGGGCTTAACACGCCCGCGTTTAGATGCAGGACAGTCCGGACTGTTGCTGCTTCGGGCACCGTTCTCTTGAACAAAAGGCGTATATTATGGTACCATTAATGGTATACAAAATGGCGCCCCTGCTGGCGCCCCTTACTTATATCCTGCCGTACAATAAAAATGCACTGATGTAATTGAGTATATCAAAGTCCCCCTACTGGCGCCCCCTTCGGCTGTTCTGCGCTACAGTAAAAAGGCACTGACCTAATGGGATATATCAAAGTACCCTAAATGGTACACCAAATGGCGTCCCTACTGGCGCCCTTATAGTACCCTTACTATACTTCGCGTTACACATGAGGATGGAGTCCGATTGAAGTACGAGCCCTATTGGACTGGAGATTTTACCTCCTATGGTTTTATAAACCAATTGCATTCTGTTATTAAATTTAGATGGTAATTTATGTAATCTTAGCGTTCATTTATTTCAAATTATAATTAATGTAATGGTCTGTTAGAATTAATAATTTCTGTAGTACTAAATAAATAAATAAATAAATATTGCACTTAAGGTGGAAAAAATTACGCACAGGATAAGATTTGTACCCAGCCGTTCAGAAAACTATTTTAATCAAAATAAGAAAATATTGTTACGATTATCCTTGAATACTTGACGGCTTTCCCAAAATCCTTTCGGTTCGTACCGCTGGATTGTTAAATAAACACTCACGATGACTAAATTACAGTACAATTAACTTTATTGTACAACAAACACTTTATAATACTTGCTTATGCAATAAAAACCATTAACAATACTTGTTAAGACAATTTAAGCACTTCACATAACTTGCTAACACAACTGAACTTATAGCTTGCTGATTCGCAAATGACTTGTCTGGTAGCTTACTGACTTCCAACTAACCTACTACTCGTTGTAGCAGCGGCCTTATATACCTGCACTCGCATTCATCACAGCTCTAGATCATTCTGAAGTTTATCGCTCATTCTCTCGCCATTCGCAATATTCATCCACTTGGCGTATATCACTGTCGAATATTCTACGTCATTCCTCAAAGATTCTGCCATTTTCTTGTTGCTCGCTTCGCGTTGCCGCAGTATTCGCTAATTTGACAGAAAATATTTTTAATTAATTAAACTACGACTACTAGCACTGACGCACAAATGTAAAAATGTAGAAATATGCAAGAAACTTTGTTGAAACTTTTTTTTAAAGGCTACCAATTTAAAAAAAAACTGGGTTTTTAGCACGGTTACCAATTTAATTTTATTATGGTTATTTCAAAAATGAAATCGCCTTTTTGTACCGGGTACCGATTTCGTAAAAAGCGGAATAGTCCCGCCCATTTTTTAAATGTCTAAAGAGCGCGAATTTAACAATATTATACATATATTCTTATGGTTTATTCACATTAAATCATTAAAAATTGGTTACTCGCGACTCCCACTATTCTTGTAATCTTTGAATCTCAAAAATCATTCAACGAATCTCTTCATAACATTAGTAATCGTATGGTTCATGGAATTCATGGAATTGGAAAATTCTGAAATCGGTTCATGTGGTGATTACGAATCCGTAAGTGTTTCCACCAGATTTTGAGAAAACGAGGTCAAAGTTTCAAAAATTTTGCTTTGAGAAGCTCTAGCAACGACCCATAATGTGATAGAACCTTCCACTTAGGCTTAAATTAAAGCTATATCTTTCGAATACTATCCCTGCACCTGGACCTGATGGTCACATATATGTGATTTGTTCATTAAACAAATGAGTATAAAATTAATAAAAAATTAATGTTTGAATATTTAATTAAATATATCCTGGCTAGGATTTTTCAGCCAACCCGCTTGCAAAATATTTACTAACGCGTTAAATTTTATACAAAATAGATTTCATCCCTATATAAGAAAAGAGGTTGATACCAAGAACTAATAAATTGCTCGAAATTAAATAATATTTCACTTGTTTTATGTGTATACAATTTTTTAGTACTATATTACATCCTTTCATCATAACAATCTATAATTTTTATGCAACACATCTTCAAATATTCTCTGGAGTCTGAGCACGGGCCCCTTGAGAACACCGGGCCCTGGAGAAAAAGTCCCCGATCCCCCCTCTCCCGTCAGTCCTGAAACGACCACTAAGGTAGCAACCGGCAGTGATCACTTCAGTTGCTTAAGGCTAGTCAGCTAGATATACAGTTGAGCCGTGTTAAACGTTCGACGCGGCAGGAGTAGTGGGTAGTGAACACATCCACTATTTCTACTAGGTATACAGTCGAGTCGTGTTAAAAGTTCGACGAAGCATGAATAGTGGGTAGTGAACACTTCCACTATTCAAGAACAGGGAATTAATTGTACAAGACGAAAGTGAGCAAATCAACCACAGTAAGAATTTAAATCGGAGCCAAGTGATCTTTTTATTTATTGTAAGTGAACCCATCGCTGAGTTATACCCCAGCTATAAACCCGAAGACGGGGTTTGTTATAAATGGCGCCCAGGCAGGGACTCTTATAAAGTTATAGGAAAGGTAGATGAAAGAAATTAGCATTAGTGAAGTGAAGCCGAAGCAAAAGAAAAGAAGTCGTAGAAAAAAAGGAAAAGTGACAGAGACACACAAAAAAAGCAAAAAAAAAATGCTGAAAGTGAGCTGGATTTAATACCTCGTGAAAGATTATTTGTTAGGATACGCAGGGGAATTTGGCTTCAACAGCACCGGAACCGTCGAAGAACTAAGAAAGGATACAAAAGTCGCTTCGCAGAGCTAGAGGCGAAGCGTAGCTAGCTGTCAATCGTGATAGACCCGCCCAGCCCAGACTACCACGAGCACTACCCGAACTACTTAAGGACCGAGCCTTAGTGTAGTTGCGGAACAACAACCGCCATTGGCTGAAATGAAGTCGTTTCAAACAAGACTTCCTCTGGTTTTTCCTGAGTGCAGGTTATTTTGAACGACTGGATGACGACATATGGCAGCGTACTCAGCGATCAAGAGAATCATTCAACGATTACGTGTTGGCGCTTCAGAGTCTGATGAGACACGCTAACCTCACGGAAGAACAAAATTGAATCGCATCTACCGAAACAGTCGCAGTGAGAACCAACTATATGCGAACCGAGTTTAATACGCTTGGCGGATTGGTGAGTCTTGTCGAAGACTTCGACAATATCACGACAGAGAGAGAGCCACAACGACCAACGGCGAGACCAAATCCACAGCGATGCACCGAAAAGCGTTATCATCACATGCGAGACACACGAGAGATAGAACCGCATCAAATTCAGCAAAACGACCTGCCTAGGGCACAACAGAGCTACGTAGATCCTAGAACCGTTTGCAGGCGATGTGGAGAGAACGGACACTTTGCGTACGAATGCCGCAACGAACGGCGTGCATTTGGCTGGGAGTGTGGTCGACGTGAGGTATGTACGGGAGACTGTTGTGGACCACCAGAAAACGGCCGGGGCTTCACCAGAACAAAGAGGTAGGATCTCAATTAGTGCAGCCTCGTTATGCTTAAACGTTCTGAAGCAGACAGAAGGGCGAATTTTTGTCGATGCAAAGATTAATGGTGATGGCGTGACCGCGACAATAGATACTGGAGCAACGAGAAGTTTTATGAGCGAGGTATGGCCAAAGAATATAGATTTGAGGAATTTTAAGCAGGTGCAAAGCCACGAGGTGATGGGCGATGGCAGACCAAGAACAGTGATAAAGGCGGTAGGCGTGGGGTGAAAATTAGCGATAAGGCGCACAAGAATGAGGTCCTAGTCCTTCCAGGGTTGGTCGATGACGTTGTTATCAGAACAGACATCCTGGCGAAGGCCAAAATTACAATAAGTCTACACATTATGTCACACACTTACCTTACAGTACAGGAAGTAGCTGAAAAGGCGGTCGCGTGCACTTCTATACTGGAGGAGAATAGCACCGAGTCGAGCAACACCGAGCCGAACAACACTGAGTCCAAAGCTGACAACAAACTGGATTCCATAGGTAAGCCGCTCACTTCAGATGAAGACGCTAAAATAAATGCTTTTCTTTAGGAAGAACTGCGCAGTTTCAATAAGATGACCTGAACCTCTAACATGTCTACTCACAAAATAATCATGCGAGATGACCGCCCTATTAAACAAAGATACTTCCCACGTAATCCTAAAATACAAGAGGAAATTGAAAAAGATATCGACGAACTACGAACTATAGCGCCCCGATAGTGTTGATGAAAAAGAAAAACGGCAACTGGAGGTTATGTGTAGACTACCGCCAGTTAAACGCACGCTCCGTTTCCGACGCGTACCCAGTACACAGCATTCACCGTTCCGGGACGCGGAGTGTTCCAGTGGCGCGTGATGCTGTTCGGATTTCACTCCGCACCGGCCACGTTCCAGCGCGTGTTAGAACGGGTAATCGGCCCAGAACTTGAGCCACACGCATTCGCACACTTGGATTACATTATCATCACCAGTTCGACACTGGACGAACACATTCAACATCTCACCGAAGTATTTGGTCGGTTAATGTAAGCAAATTTCCGGATCAATTACTAGCAATTACCCGGCGTGATTCACTGCACCTTAAATGTATTTATGTGTTGTAACTCTCTCCCAAAACTCGTATGGCCTCATTTATAAAATACTAGCAGACCCGGCGAACTTCGTCCCGCCCAAAAATTTTTTTTTATTGATGCATTTGGACCAAAGTTTTCGCCTGCAACTCATGTTCACGTTTGATTTTGTGGTCGACAGAAGGCGTATCCTCCATTGCCGTCTAAAATGACCTGACGAAGGCGTTATAGAGGGAAGAAGTCCTGGCGGCTCGCTGGTGAATCGTCCTTGAATCTGTATAGTATAGTTGGTGGCAATTTCCAAACTGGTGAGTATCATTGGTCCACATTATGTTTAGTCACCGTAAAGTAAGGACCGCAATGGTTCTGATGGTTGATTTAAGGGGGTAATTCGAATTTGATCCCTATACAGGGACCTACTCAAACACATAAAAATATGTCGTTTCGGTCATTTAGGAGGAGTTCACCCACCAGAATAAGTCTTTTACATACTGACACTCGTCACGCCCCCTTTTCCAGTAGCCCCGAAATCTCTACACCGATTTCGAGGACACTAAAAAAAATACTTCCAGAGATATACGGTATGAAAAATTCGATAAGTATTGGTGATGCTGTGAGGACCCCAATCCTAGGGCTTGGAGCCCCCACAACACTCATGTACATATACACATAATTTCGAATTGTGCATAAAATATATATGTAATTTAATACTTTGAATTGAAAATACATACTTTGAATTGTAGCCACATATTGTACAGAACTAAGCGATTTGAACTACCGTTATAATTCATAGAATCATACACATAAATACAACTGTACCTACATTTTAAGCACGATGGCAATAAAGAACAAAGCGCAAAGGACAACGGGACATACGCGACGCGACTGCGGCCGGCGATTTGTATAAATAGCCGGCCAGCAATCAAAGCAGACAGGAGTCGTCAGGCGACTGCTGCAGAGTCAGGAGCTTTTGCACACATAGGGTAGGTTCTACTCCCTATGTTAGGTATCAGGAGACGGGCAGGTTCTACTCCCACTCCTATAGAACTTAGCTAGGTATTTAGAGACGGGCAGGTTCTACTCCCTCTCTTGGAAGGTTGTGGGTAGGTTCTACTCCCGCTCCTTTACTATAGCCGTAATTATATTTCGTGGGACGGAGCTACGCCCACCAATCGGAGAGGAACGGGTAGGTTCTACTCCCGTCCTCTTAACGTACGACCAAGACAGACGAGTGCTTTGCTATAAACCGAAAACGAACTCTTATTCTTTTTGTTGAGAACCCGGCAGCCGATGAGCATACCCCAGCAAAACCCGGAGTTCGTCGCAAATGGCGCCCGAGCAGGGACTAGATTACACAATTCTAGGACAAGTTAGACAATAGACTTGAAAGTGAAAGTAAAATGT
>NW_016169143.1:16121-17942 GCF_001687245.7 Rhagoletis zephyria
CATACCGACAAATAATTCGACCCTTTGAACCCGAATCTGAGATCCGTTTGACTTCTACGCGCTCAAAATTTCGAATAAATTGCCAAAACTCCAAAAAATTGCAAACAATTCCCATAGTTTATAGTTCTAATAAAGCCTTCGGAGTAAATGACGTGAAAAATCGAACGGTTAGGCTTGCCAAATGCCCGGGTCAAGGAGATCCTCCAATTTACCGGAAACAATAAGTTGTTTTTTTTTTTTTTAATTTTCGTGTGTGATAAAACATAACATATTCTGTAAACACGTACATTTGTAATGTAGTATGCATTTGAATCGCTCTTCTAGTGCCATTTATAATATTTTAACAACCTTGCCATTCTTGAATCTATTATCCATTCGCCACTGCATATCAAAGAAAAATATATGATTTAAAAACCTGCCTTTACGCCTGTCCATTCAATCACTTGATATCCCTTTAGATACCCAGTGGATGCAATTTTTTATAGCGTATACGGAGTTCAGAGAATCGCCGAAGGTAATTGATGAAATTCTGCATATGCCAGTAAGCAACGAGTTTTTTAAGGTATTTTGCAAACAGTTGGACCCATCCAAGAAACAGAATGAGGGTAAAACAGATTTTGTCCCAATTTGGCAAGCCTACTACAGTGCTAACAAAGTGACATACTACAACAAATCAGAGATTTTTTCTGTTTTATAAGCAAAGAAACCTACCAAAATTTTAAGCGTCCTACCACCCTACCAACGAGAAAAAAAACCTACCAATTTTGGTAGGTAAAGCCCAAAACGGCAACCCTGGATGTGATCACTACCCCAAATAAATGCGAGCTGAAAATGTGATTGCGGTGGTGTGCCAATTACGTTTGAATTATGTTGCGTTCACTTTGTTACGCTTTCGCATAGGGTGGTCCAGTAAAGTCGGAATTGTAATGCTCTCACCCCCCAGGATTGTTCTATATCGAAAAAAGTATACCCCTTATTTTTTTTATTTTGAAATCAAAAAATATTTAGAGGTCGCTCAAAGTTGTCCATGTATTTTTATATGGGAAAAACAACTTTTCGTAGAAGTGTTATAGATTCTTGAATATCAATAAACATCAGTCGATGGGAAAACTCTGATTCTCTTCAAGAGACTTTCAATAATAATACCCAATTGCTTATTTAACCATTTTTAATACTAACAATTTTTTATTGAAAAAGTTGTTTTCCCCCATATAAACTACATGGAAAACTTTGGGCGCTTTGAGCGACCTCTAAATATTTTTTGATTTCAAAAGAATAATACGCATACAATGCTTACGCTCTTTAAGCAGATGCTCACTCTCTGTCCATGTTTTTATATGAGTAAATTTGGACATTTATATCACTATTGCCAACTTTGTGCCTTGCGCAACAAATTTAGGGCTTTTAGGGAATTAAAACGCAAATTTTTTTTGTTTAGTGCTTGTGTCGGTGTTTGGTGCTTCTTTGGAATTCATAGAATATTCTTGTAATTAGCTGGGTGTGCGCATATGCACAAAAGTAAATAATTGCGTGAAAATAAAGCCGCTTGAAAAACCAAGTAAAGTGTCGCAAATTGTTTTACGAATAAAATACATTTTGCAAAATTTAATTAATTAACTGTGTATAGTTGGAAATAATTACATTGCGTGATTACTTAAAATATTTGCACATACAGCAACACAAATTTTTTTTTTAATTGCGCCATTTTCAATATTTTGGTGCTTTTTTAAATAAATTTTCTATCGACCTTGTAAAGGCAGATTTAGCCTCTTAGTCCCAGAGTACTGTGATACGAGGAGAAAATAATTGTTTTTTTTTTTT
>NW_016169144.1:0-1399 GCF_001687245.7 Rhagoletis zephyria
TCTAATAAGTTAATTAATAATGTGTTGGAGCCTTACGAACTTATTTTACATTAAATTTAATTAAAATTTCGATATTGTATTAAAAACTTATTGTTTCCCACTGTTGGATTTCACTTTCTCTCTTGTTACTATGGTTTTAATTTTTTTTCGAACCGATTTCGAGTGTATTTCAAATTTACTCTGAACATTGGAAAACCAAGGTTGGTTATGAGTTCGTTCTCAGTTCGATATGCACATTGGATATCGAAGGTACTTTTCGAACGTTCGCCAAAATGTTTATAGGGNAAAGTTTTCAAATGTCCCAAAAACGTCGAGACACGTAAGCTTAATTTTGGATCCTAGATTATGGATCTATATACCGTTTTTCCATATCAGATCATTTTTACAAGCTATTTTAATTTTTATGAAAAAATGTATGTGTATGCGCTTTATTTTGGTGCGAATCACGTAAATACGATAATTTATTTTGAACTAGAATATTATTATGCATAGATATATATGACAAAAAAAATCTGCAATGTACTGTTTTAATATTAGCAGCGCAGTAAGTCCGATGATAAAGTTCACAATTTATGAAACTTTAAAAAAATTTATTAAACGTCAAAAATTTTAAATCAAACTAGCTGTTTTTTGAACAATGCTCATCTCAAAAATCCAACCACATATAAACCAGAAGATAATGGTTGGGTACTGGAAAATTATCAATATCATTTCAAGTGGTTTGAAGGGGATCAGCTAACAAGTATATCAGGTATGTAATTATTATGTCAAATTATTGTATGTACATTAGGGTGGTCCAAAATTGTATGGGAGAAAAGTAAAGTCGGAAATTTAATGCTCTCACACCCTAGGATTGTTCTATACCGAAAAAAAATATACCCCTGTTTTTTTATTTTAAAATCAAAATATATTTAAAGGTCGCTCAAAGCGCTCAAAGTTTCCCATGTATTTTGTATGGGGAAAAAAAGACTTTTCGTAGAAATGGCATAGAATCCATGGAAATCAAAATTTTTCAATCTGAAAACTCTGCTTCTCTTCAGAAGACTTCAGAGAATAATGCCCAATTATTTATTTAAACGTTTTTTTAATTTAAACTATTTTTTCTTTTTTTCTTTTTTATATTTCTGTTTGTATATTTGATTTTTTTTTTTGGGATATTTCGGAGACCCTTAAAAAATAGTTAAAATTAAAAAATTTTTAAATAAACAATTGGGCATTATTCTCTGAAGTCTTCTGAAGAGAAGCAGAGTTTTCAGATAGAAAAATTTTGATGTCCATGGATTCTATGCCATTTCTACGAAAAGTCTTTTTTTCCCCATACAAAATACATGGGAAACTTTGAGCGCTTTGAGCGACCTCTAAATATATTTTGATTTTAAAATAAAAAAACAGGGGTATA
>NW_016169144.1:8698-17937 GCF_001687245.7 Rhagoletis zephyria
ATGTTTTTTTGCAATGCAATTCGATTTTCAAATTTGTTATTTATTTATAAATTGAATAAATTATTTTTACTTACATTTATTTAACTTAAAAATCCTTAACCACCTCCAAGCGGCCTCGAACCTGCGATTTCAGAACCAGAACCAGTAGTCTTCACGTGACGCCACAGCCGACATTTGTAACAAAAGCAATTAATTGCGTTTAATTTTTGGCTTTGGCAATTCAAAGGCAGATGTCGCTGATCGCCTAAGTTCTTCGAAATTGGCGAACTGGTAGGCACATCCTAGTTAATGAACTAGTATTTTTTCTAACTGGTTTGGCTTTTCACTGCAGGGTAATTTCAATTAAGCGCCACCGCTGTTTAGGTCAAAGAAAATGAATGCTTGTCTATGAAGTTCCCTGCTGGATGGATAATTTCTAAATAGTTTTACTTATTTATTTAATTAATTTTCGCATAGTTAAGTACCAGGCAATACATTTATTGCCTACATTTATTGCATACCTACCAAAATTAATTCGTAATAAATATTATCATACGCCCTGCTGCCCAATGCAGTAAAATAAACTACACAATAAACACCTGTATTTAGATACACATACATACGTTTGTACATACATACATACATACAAATATGATTATATATATGTGTAGCAGCGTCTTTCAATAGTTACAGATAAATTTAAAACATAAATGTTTAAACATACAACTGAACATCTATATAAACTCGAGAGATATTTACTTAGAAATAATGCTCAAGAGTTTAGTTTGTATACTTTTGCATAATTCATATGCAAGAGTTACAGTGCAGTCATGTCTACTATTATATTACTCAGTGGAATAGCTGCGAACTATGCGCTTATTAAAAGACCAGCTACGAAACCCGCATAGAGACATGTTCGAGTACAAATATGGTGCAACCGTAATAGAACTGCAGTATGCATAGAAAGTGTATGTATGCATAGCTGTGTAACCCCACATATGTACATAAATATATAAGTATATCTATGCTCGTGCATATTTGTAAATTAGGACACACAGACGAATTTCAAGGTAAGCACATTAAATACTCGTATACACGTCTACACATACATATATACATTTTTGTATCTCTGTACAAGCATGTGTACGCATCAATCTTAAAAACACTCCTGCTAAGAATTCCATCTTCAAAAAGAAAACCATTTTCAAGTATAAATTTGCCAACCACAGACAGCAAGACAGCTTCGTCCTTATTTCCATGTGCACATATTTTTCCATCGGCTGAAGCACTCTATCGCACACGTTGCTCAAGCTTACAACGAATAATGAGCGCAATAATTCTCGAGTGGTTTTCAAAATAAAACCACAAGAAAGCTGAAAAGTTTTGCCAAAGTTTTCCACCATACAAAAATTGACTGACATCAAAGTTTGAAGTCTGAAGCACTGAAGGAATAATGGGAAGTGATGACAAGCCTAGTGAGACTGCAAAGCGGTATGGGGTACGTCAATCATGAGCGAATTGCAAATGGGATTTCTACCTTTTGGTATTTATTTTGGCTGTCTTATTGCCGGCCTTGATTCGAGTTCACCTCAGAAAGCCGTTGCGGTTTTTATGTGTATTTCAAAGAGTATACGAGGAGATGTTAGTTCGCATTACCATTGGGGAAACGTAGTAAAGCGGTATCTACTCCAACATAGGTTACTATTTAAGGCAAATGGAAAAGGTGATCAAGGTAACAATTTTGGCGGCACAATAATTTATCAAAAATCTGCTCTAATCAACAAATCTTAAGGTAAAAGCACCGTATTCTTGATGGTGCTGAAAAGTTGTATATTAACCAAATATTATTTGTGTGAACTTTTTTTTCTGGTTAGATGGTAATATAATCAAACATAATAACCAATTAAAATATTTTCAAATGAATCTCCGCATTATCCGATCTAATTTCGTTTGCAGGCAAGGCTTTTTCCAAGTTGTGCCAGTTTCAGTGGCATTTACCACTCTGGCTCAATAACACTGCTGATATACAATACGTTTCTCTTATATATACTTTCATAATACGAATATTATGCACTTCTTTAGAGAAGTACAGAAGAAAAGATGTCCAATGAAAGAAACTCAAAAATAATTCAGAGATACTTTGGAAGCAATATCGCACAGATTCGAATAAATTTGACCAAAACTATAAAATATAGAGTTTCTTGAGCTAATTTTTTTTTGTTTGGCCTAATAAATCATATCAAAAAATTTTTATTGAGCTTGAGACCGTTTTTTAATTGAAAACTATTGTGGAAAAACAACAAAAATTTATAAATGATAGAAGTTTTAGCTGCTATTTTCGAGACCACCACATCTCCTCATCAGACTTCCTCACTGGGATTCGATCCAACGACCCCAGCTTACAGATCCAGTAGTCTACACACTGTGCTAAGTTCGCTTATAAACTGTTGTTGCTTTTTCCACTTTTTTCAGACGCCAACCCAACCAAAATCAAGGGCAGCTATTCTGCTGCTATTGAGACCTGATCATGTGGTTATTGTGATTGTTCTTTTTCATTTTTTCCAAGCGAACCGTTTTTGATAATCCTTCTTCTTTAATCGAAAAGGTGGTACAACAAAAAAGGTCCCATGTGATTCGGATCCGATCATTGGATCATGAAGAAATTAATGGCACTACTAAATTTTATAAGAGCATTTTACTGTAGGTTGCGTTTTTTGCTAAAAAATTATCAGTTTTTATCTCAAGAGAGAAAAGATTTTAAGTTTCACTTCCGCTTTTTTAAAAAGTTTATTATGCATACATACAATGCTGGCGTGCACAAATTTTTTCTGTAACTCTATATTCACCCTTTTTAGATAAAATTTTAGTATGCAATTCTGTAGCCCATTGAATCTTGATATAATAAAGTGTAATTTTGAAACTGCTGGGACAATATATGTAATATTCTTATTTTTTAACACTTTGAAAAAAATGAGTTTCATTAAAAGCTGTATGCTTGATGCACATCTATCGCTCGCTAAATGCTTTTTTGTTTGAGCCACTGTATGTTAACATGCTGTGCATTTTTTTGATATTGAAGTTCTAAGGACTTTAATGATTGTATAAGTCAAATTCTAATTCCGTCCATACTCACATCAAGTATATTCATACATATGTACATATATATTTAAGTACTTATGTATATTACTTATTTAATTAAAACGCAATTCAGGTGACACGACTGATTTAGCTTATTGAGCGATTATCTTAATACACAAATACCAATACATTAGATATAAGTTTTAGTTTTATTAGAAATTGCTGTACATAATGCTTACATACATATGTATTTAATATTCCAATGTATGCATTACAATACCTTAAGTTTGATTAAAACAATGAGCTGAAGCATTCAATCGTACATAAATAAACAAATTTCGTCAGCTAGTTCCCTGCAGGGAAATCTACTAGTTGTGAACTAGAATTCTACCAGTTTGCGTTTCAGCCGAACTAGTTCACGTTCTATCCTTTTTCAATGTTAGCGACTGGTATTTTTAACATTGCGATGTCCTACGAGATGTCAATTGTCAAGCTATGCATCAGCATCTACTAGTAAAAATACTAGTAGGATCATACCAGTTGATGAGATAGTCTGCCAATTCATCCCCGTGATTAGCATAAGTATGCCTTTTTGCTCGCAGCGCTCCAACAGCCACAATGGCCGACAGAGCAAAGCAGTCGCGTGGTATGCCTGAGGTTCAGGTTCAAGTCCTGACGCGGAGGAAATTTTTATTTTTTATTTTTTTTTAATTACATAATGTTTTTTTTAAATTTAATTTATTTATTTTTTTTTGGGTTTTTATTGTAATTTTTAAACGTAATAAAAAAATATTTTTGTTTAATTTCTTTGTTTTTATGGCACAAGTATTTCCTCATATATGTATGTTTTTTTTTGCAATGCAATTAGATTTTCAAATTTGTTATTTGTTATTTATTTATAAATTGAATAAATTATTTTTACTTACATTGATTTACCTTTAAAAATCTTAACCACCCCCCAGCGGTCTCGAACCTACGATTTCAGAACCAGAACCAGTAGTCTTCACGTGACGCCACAGCTTACATTTGTAAGAAAAGCAATTAATTGCGTTTTATTTTTGGCTTTGGCAATTCAAAGGCAGATTCGAAATTCTCGAACTGGTAGGCACATACTAGTTAATGAACTAGTATATTTTCTAACTGGTTTGGCTTTTCCCTGCAGGGTTATTTGCCCACCGAAGCGTGATTTATTTGACACACATATGTAGGTACAGATTATCGTATATGTACTTACATAAGTACCATGTACATGTGGATATGTTTAAACAAATTGCTTTATATATTTACATAATTAATTGTGTGAAAATCTACCTTTTAATCAATAATTAATGAATCAATGAACCGAAGATTGCGTTAAATTGAAATCACATATCAGGGATTTTAGAGGCCGAGTTGTATTAGAAGAAATCCTAATAATCCTACTAATATTATAAACTCGTGAACCCGCATGGCATTAAAATGTTAAATATTGAATTTCAATTACCTAACAAATATTCCAAATGTTAGTCAGAGTTATAAACGATCCATATTTCATCTAATTCAGTGCAGTCGTTTCTGAGTGAAGAGATATCTCGCATAATTAAATAATTCATTATTTAATTGATTAGTTAGTTAATTGAAATTGAATTCGATTTTTTGGCAACTATAGTTAAGTTAAGAAACGAAGGTTTTCAAACCCATTTCGATTGATACCCATTTTGTAAGAAACTATTTATTTTTTTAAATAATTTAAATATAATTTTTTTAAAGATGGCAACTCTTTTCCAAAAAGTAAAACCTTTTTGCCTATCTGCAGTCCAAGCTTTGATACAAAAACTTTGAGGTAAAACCGGTGAGAGGTAGCCTGAACAATTTTTGAAGTTTGCTAACATAACAAAAATGATTTCAAATTTTCAATCTCACAAATACAGTCGCACTTTCAGCAACAAAAAAAGGATATTTGAATATTTTCACCTATGTATTTGTTTTTTGTTTTACTTTTATTTCGCATTTGAGTTGCTCTGAAAATTTTAATTTTATAAAAACTTCAAAAAAAATATGATGGCCGACGAATTGAGCGAATGGTTTTACCTTTATATATTTGTATCATGGTCTACGCCTTTTAGTTTTACACCCCATTTGGGGAAATCGCCCGAACGGTGCGGTGATATGATGCCACTGATTATTAAATAATTAGAATTTTATTGTTAAACAGATGGCAACTCTTTTCGAGAAAATAAAACCAGTTTGCGCATCTACAGACCAAGGGATTTAATTTGACGCCCTAGTTTTGACTGCTACTTGTAAAAACTTTCATATTCCATCGTTATATCCAATATTTGCATTTTTTGGAGACTCTTAGGTATATGGGAGAAATGTAGCGGCAGTGAGTCCACCGAAACGAGTAAAATTTTGAAAATGGTCTACGAGAAAAAAGTATGGGAACCTCTGCTCCAGATAAACATATACATAGAATATTTTTTAAGAGGGTTGCCATCTTTTTCAAATCTCAAAATTAATTAATTAAATATAACAACAAAATTGGTGTCAAACGAAAAAAGATTTAAAATCTGGGTTTCGAAAATATTTTTTAAGGGTTTTGCCACCTGTTAAAAAGTTAATGTTAATTAACTAAATAAAACATCACAACAATTCGGTTGACAGACGAAAGCGGTTCAAAAATGGTTTATTTCAAACATATTTACTCGATAATTGTCAAAATTTGCAAGACCTTTGTTCTCTGCACCGTGGCAAGAACCCGCGTGTTTCTTACCTTAGTAATATCAGTCTTACTCTTTAAGGCGACGTCAATCATCCGGACGAAGATGTACTTTTTTGTTAGCATGAATATTTGAAACTGTTCAAACAATGTTTAGGATTCATCGTGGCAGCAGCGCATTCTAGGAGCTAAGCAATCAACTGGAAAACACATTAGTGGAATTATACATATACAGGATTAATTTAATACCAATATAGGTATATATTACTTGCAGCTCATTCTTTTTTGCGCCCTTGAGATCCGCATTCCCAACATCTTAACAGTGAAGAAATCCATGCATCTCATCCGTCACAAAAAAATATGTAAGCTTTTGTTTTCTGTGCTGGCAATTGAATAAAATTCAATTGGCAATCATTTCAGCAGGTTCATAACTCAGGGCTGAAACAAATCGGGATACTTGTAATTTATATTCCATTACCATGTATAAATATTGATGTCTTCCTTCTCATTATGAATATTTTGCTTACTCAAATCTTTGAAATCCTCCACTCCTTCCACTTTCATGGCCTGGCTGTTGAGTCATTTGCTCATCGTGTCCTTTCAGACAATTTCAATGGCACAACTTTATTAATACCAACATGCAATTGCGTACATCCATACACACATACAATGAATTCCGTTGAGAACAGAAAATAAGTGACTTCCTTTCAATCAATCCGTTTGTCGGGCATGGCTTTCTCTCTGTAGATATTTTATTTATTCATCCATTTATGCTGAATTACGTTTGAGCCAAGTTAGTAGAATAACTCAAAGAAATCAATTTTTACTTGCGAATACAAAATATTAATATGTGATTGCTTTATCTTTCTTCAGTTGTACGCCACTCCGAATGGCGATTGTATTTTTATGAGAAGCTGTTCTTCATTGCAGAAATACACTCGGAGGTTTGTCATTGCCTGCCGAGGGGCGATCGCTGTTATGAAATAACCCTTTTTTCTATAATTTTATTGCGGATGTTTCTTTGACCAGGGCTTGAACCCAAGCGCGCACTGCTTACCACTACGCCAAAGCGCAAAATTGGAATACAATTTAAAAGTTTCTATTTTAAATTACCGTTTATAAAAGTTTGTCTCACTGTGTATTAGAAAACACATTTCCAAAGTATTGTAAGTACAGGGTGGGCGAAATGAAATGTTTCCAAATAAAACTGCTATATTTATTCGATATATAAATTAAATTTTATTGAATTACACAAAAAAGTGTTGACAAATGAATTCTTTTAAAAATTGAATCAGTGGTTTCCGATTTGGCCACTCTTGACTTGAATTATGGATTTCAGACGGACAATGAAGCCATCTCTGTGGTATTTTGGCCCATTCTCGGAGAACCGTACAGCCCCTTGCGGGCAGCAGTATGGCTTTATTGATTGTTTAAACGCCATAATTATGGCCAGTTAATAGTGGTTCAAAACTAGAATTTAATATTAATAACTCACTGGAGCCTTAATTTTTCAACCAATTTCATTATTATTATTATTATTTTTTTTTTTTGGAATGAAAGCTTGTAAAATTAGCAAAAGACGAGTTGAGCGCGGTTCTGTAATTTTTATATCGCTCATTTACTTCAACAGTGTCATAACTCAAAAAAGCCAAACTCGGTAAAAACGGCTTTAAGGTTTTGAATTTACATGCGCTATTAATTAAAACAAAAATAGAAGAAGAGGTGGTGGTAGTTTCTGCATACTAAGCTCAATACGTTATTGTAATTTTTGCATTATGACAATATTGAAGTAAATTTTTTAGTGCAAAGTGCGGAAAAGTAGCAATTTTGAAGCAAATCGATTCTCCTATTCCAGTTTATATCTAAATGTTACATAATAAAACATTTGTTCCCACGAAACGAAAAAAAAAATTCACAAGAAATATTTCAAATGTTGTAAAAACAAATTACTCCAAAATCAAAATTTTTTTGCAGTTTTTAGAAAATTTGTAGCTAGAACAGAAGAATTGACTTTCTTCAAAATTTCTATTTTTTCTGAATTTGTACTAAAAAATATAATGCATACAAGGAAATGAAAATTTAAAAATTCGGCTCCACTGGTCTCTGGCAAATTTCATAAGCTTTCAGTAAAAGTTATTATTATTATTATGAACAGAAAATTCCACTTTTGAACCACTGTGCAATGGCGTCCAATTCATTTGTCGACACCGTTTGTTTAATGTAATAAAATTCACTTATAATAAAGAAAATCTGGCATTCTTATTTAATACTATTTTTTCCGCTTTCACTATTCTACGAGTTTGACCAAGCACATTTTTTCATTTTTTATTTATTAACATTAAATTTGCCCCACCCTTTATTATGTAAATGGAAACACCAGTCGTCGTGTATGTACGTAGGTACTTATCTAACAGTAAAAGCATAAGTACCTACAAAAATTGCAGTTAAATTGCTATTCGTGCTGTTGTTGAATAGTAAATGCTCTGAATTAAATTGTAACTAAAAAATGTAAGAGAAAATTTGTAGTTGAGGCAGAATTCCATGCAGACGAGAGCGTTTAAAGTTTGAAAAATTTATGAATTTCCTTTATTAAGTACAGCAATTCAAATGTATGTACCATAAGGTGGTTCACAAGGTGTCATTAGTGTTGTATGTCGTAAAGTTTTTACGGTAGCTTGAGAATCCCCTTAAATAAAGTTTAAGCCGTTCGAAGTTTACGACATACACCAATACGACAGTATACAAAACCTTATGAACTCCCTATATATGCTTGAACTCCTGTGCATACATTATTAACTTTGCATTGAATAATTGTGGCGACAACGTAGTTTGTGGAGGCACTCTTTTCATCATAAAAACAATAGCAGGCTTTGGATCAAACCATTTTGTATTGTCATAAATAGCCATTATTTTCAGTCATCCAACACAAGTAAAAATATTTCCCATGAATATCATTTTGCTAGTTAAGGCCCCTTTAAGTTGCCACTCGGACATTCCTAAAAACAACCCCATATCGGATATAGCTGGAAATCTCTATAATCATCTATCAACGCTGCCAAACCATGATTTATAGGTCGTTGGTAGAACAATTAACGGGCTTTACCACTAAGGTAATTTTAACTTCAAAAGACGGATAAAAAATGTTCGGACATTTCAATTGGCAAAATTTGTGAAATATTTCTGCACACTGCATGCGTTTTTCATTAAAATATAGGTTTTGGTCTAGACGGATGCATACATGTATGATATTATAACAACATTAATTAAATCGCTAACTTTTTCAGTGATTTTTTTTTAGATGTTATAGACTAATTTTAAGCATAATCGAAACAGTATTGAAAAATATGCTAGAGCCACCACTCATAAGAAAATGAGATTATAACAGTACAAACTCATTAAAAAGATTTTCCAAGTATAGTGACCAATCAAATTATTCCGCCATATCTTTAATTGCGACTCTACCTTGAAGACGATTAGACTACAG
>NW_016169145.1:0-3264 GCF_001687245.7 Rhagoletis zephyria
GCATTGCCTTGGTAACTGCGTATTTCATTAAATACTTTACGCACACACTTGTACACACTTGGCACACTATCTCAACTCATACATGTATGTATGTCCCGTCAACACACCGTCACCCCACACAACATCGTCACGGTTGCTCCCCCTCGCTGAAGACTTAGTTAATTACACTATAGACTTAATCCCGTTTCTAATCACATACCGCATTGAACGTTCAAGTCTCTATTAAAGCACACCGACAACTGATAGCCCGATATCCTTTTGGCAAGGACTCCGCCAACAAGTAGCAGAGATGTCGTTTCTACATTCGAAAGCTTTACGCAAAGCTGGCATTGAAATTTAACTTCGACGCACGGACAAACAAAAGCATACATGCATACATACATACGTATGTATATAGGGGTGCGGGAGGACGAATGAAACGGAGCTTTTTCGCAACTTGTTGCCATTTTCGAGCAGACGCATGGAGCGATTACCGAAAACAGCTGTTGCACACAATTCTGTACTGTTGGTGCTGAGAGTGGGGAGAGGCAATATTTTAGTAAATATAAACTGTACATTGTTTGTAAGTCATAAGTTGCACATACTTTCTTACGAACATATGCATGAATGTTTGTACTTATGTACATACATATCGTCATTTAAAGTACAAAACCGCGTATCGTCATTCTGCAAAACCGCGTAACTGACATTTGCTACCGAAAATTAGATTTGCTCACCGAAGCTTTTGGCTCATTCCTTATCCATTCGTTCTGAAAGATATTAGCCAGAAATGCGATTGCTTTAAAAACATGCAATTTTTAAGCACAAAACTTCTCAAAAAAATTCGCATATACAAATTTAAGATTATCGTTAATTTCACGATCCAATTGTCAGACCTAAACAAAGTTAGTATGGGACCACCCTTGAGGTACCACCTTTCCGATGAAAACAAAATTATCGAAAATTATGCGGTATCATACATAAAAAAAAATATTTCCAAAAAAGAGGAGGTTATCAGTTCGTCGGAATATTTTTTTTATGTATGTTACCGAATAAATTGGACCACGTCAACCGATTTCGATAATTCTTTTTACATCAGAAAGGTAGTGCCTCAGAGGAGGTCCCATACTAATCTGGTTAAGATCCGATGAGTGGATCATGAGAATTATATATATATATATATATATATATATTTTATATGAGAATTGAAGTCGGTTTTGTTTTTTTTATTTGCTAAAAATTACCTGTATGTCTGATAATTTGAATATTGGTTTAAAATAGCAGACGAACAAACAAAATGACATAGAGGTGTCGACCTTAGGTTCGTGTGCAAGACCGAGGTCATCTTCGAATTGTAAATTTTCCTTTAGGTTAGGTTAGGTAGAACTGGCTGGCTAGTAAAAGCCTCACATTCAGGCATATTCCAGAAAAGTAGTAGAATGAAAATGAAGTGAAAATCAAAAAGAAAACTTTTCATTTTTGATGCTCTAGAAAAGTAGCGATTTGCTGTTTCATTTTGACTTTCGAAATTAACTTTGAAACAGCTGATGTTCGACACATTTTAGTGAGACGAATGTAATTTGGTTTACACTATTCATATAGTCAAATAAAATATAAATATAAAAAATCAATATGAACGCGATTTAAGTGATTATGACGCAACATAATAATGGAGGTTTATACAAAATAATCGTATCGACAAGGATGCGTTTGTTATGTTGATTAATATTATAAAATCTCGGGTTCCCCCATCGAGTATTCCACCTCATGTTCAGCTAGCTGCAACATTAAGGTTTTTGACAGAAGGCGCATTTAGGGAGGTGTTGCAAAGCATAGACATGTGGCTTTGGGGCGAAGCACCGTCTGCAAGTTTTAAACCGTGTCCTTACTGTTGTGGAACGATATGTTTGCACTAGCTGGTTCACATTGAGAACGTCCCACGCAGAACTCAGCTTATCCAAGCGCTCTTTTATGGACAGCTTTGGAATACCTGGTATAATAGGTTGTGTGGACGGCACCCACATTGAAATCACAAAGCCACATAGCGATAGCAACCTTTTTTACAATAGGAAAGGTTACTACAGCATTAATACCATGATTGCAAGTGTTTTATGGTCTTAATTATGAATTATAAATAAATGTTGCTCCTATTTATTACAGGTTTTTGCAAGGCATATTTAATAAGGTAGAAGTGACAACTAGCTCGAACTCTCTTGTAGCTAGTTATAATGTCAAAAAGAGTGATGGGCAAAATGGTATTTACTAAGTATTAAATACTAAGTACAAAAGTATTTAGGTATTTTGTGTTGTTGTAAATACCAATGTACTATCTACTTAGGTATTTAGGAGCTGCTAAATACCCAAGTAAACAATACTTAGGTATTTAGGTGGTGCCAAATACGCAAGTAAAAAGTATTTAGGTATTTAGGAGCTATTAGATATTAAAGTAAGAAAAACTTGAGTATTTAGGAGCTGCTAGATATCAAAGTACAAAAGACGAAAGTATTTAGTAGGCGCTAAATACTCTGGTCCAATGTACTCATGTACCTTGGGGATGCAAAATACTTTCGCTAAAGTACCAAGGTATTTAGTCGATGGGTAAATACTTTCAAACTAAATACTGTATAATTTAGGAGAAATTTAGAGAATTAACATCCCACCTTACACTCACCTCAACTTACTTCACCACAACTCACTTCACGTCTCCTCAAATCAACTCACCACATACAAACTCACCACACCTCACCTAAACTCACCACACCTCCTACTGGTACACCCAAATCCGCCAAATCTTAACTCACCATAGTTGAACTCATCACACCCGTTCTCACCACGCCTCACCTAAACTCAACACACCTCAATTTGAGAACTGTTGCGGGATTTGAGAGATTCCTCAGACTAAATCAGGATTTTCAAGACTATTTCTGGGTTTTCGGGACTATTTTGGGATTTTCGAAGCTATTTCGTAATTCTTTAGGAATTTAGGGTTTGAGATTTGCGGGATTCTCGGAACTAATATCGGGATTTTCGAGACGACTTTCACAATATTTAGGTATTTTTGGAACTAGTTTCGGGATTTTTGGGACTTGCGGGATTCTCGGAATTAATAGCGGGATTTTCGGGCGAATTTCGAAATTCTCGGGATTTTTGGGACTCCTGGACTATTTTTGGATTTTTAGCACTAATTTCAAGTTTTTGGGACTTTCGGGACTGTTTCGGGATTTTCGGTACTTTGGGACTTTCGGCAGCATTTTGCAATTCTCGGGAGTAATTTCGAAATTTTTG
>NW_016169145.1:3289-17935 GCF_001687245.7 Rhagoletis zephyria
GGCTTCTCGGGAATATTTTTGGGACTGTTGGGACTTTCGGGGCTATTTAGGGATCTTTGGGACTAATTTCGGATTTTTGGGACTCCCGGGACTATTTCGGGATTATCGCGAGTACTTTTGGTATTTTTGACACTTTCGGGACTTTTTCCAGAATTTTGGGACTAATTTAGGATATTTGGGACTTGCGGGTCTATTTCGAGGTTGTCTTGAGTGATTTCGGGATTTTTGGGACTTTCAGGACTGTATCCAGATTTTTGGGACTATGTCGGAATTCTCAGGAATAATTTCGGATTTTCGGGGGAATTTCGGGATTTTTGGGACTTTCAGAACTATTTTTGGATTTTTGGAACTAGCGGGACTATTTCGGGATTTTCGGGCCTAAGTTAGGAAATTTGGAACTTCGGAACTATTTCAGGATTTTTGGGACTATTTCGTAATTATCGGAACTGATTTCGGGATTTTTGGGACTTTCAGAACTATTTTTGGATTTTTGGAACTAGCGGGACTATTTCGGGATTTTCGGGCCTAAGTTAGGAAATTTGGAACTTCGGAACTATTTCAGGATTTTTGGGACTATTTCGTAATTATCGGAACTGATTTCGGGATTTTTGAGACTTTCGGGAATATATCGATTTTTTTGGGACTTCTTTTGGATTTTTTAGGCTTTCGGGGCCATTTCGAGGTTTTCAGGAGANACTATTTCGTAATTATCGGAACTGATTTCGGGATTTTTGGGACTTTCGGGAATATATCGATTTTTTTGGGACTTCTTTTGGATTTTTAGACTTTCGGGACCATTTCAAGGTTTTCAGGAGCATTGCGGGATTTTTGATCTAATTTCGGATTTTTGGGATTTTCGGGACTATTTCTCCATTTTTGGGGAAAATTTAGGAATTTTGGGACTTGCAGAACTATTTAGGGATTTTTGGGACTTATTTCGTTTTTTACAACTTTTGGGACTATTTCGGGATTCTCGGAGCTAATTTCGGGACTGTTGGGACTTTCGATGCTATTTAGGGATTTTTGGGACTCTCGGGACTATTACGGGATTATCGGGAGTAATTTAGGTATTTTTGGGACTTTCGAGACTATTTCCAGATTTTTGGGACTTATTTTGGATGTTTGGAACTTTCGGGTCTATTTCGGGACTGTCGGGATTAATTTCGGGATTTTTGGGAATTTTGGGAGTATTTTGGAATTTTTGGAACTTTTGGGACTATTTCGGGATTCTCGGAACTGATTTCAGGACTTTCGGGATTATTTAGGAATTTTGGGACTAATTTCGGATTTTTGGGACTGCCGGGATTAATTTGAGATTTTCGAGACTACTTTGGAGCTTTNGATTTTTGGGAATTTCGGGAGTATTTTGGAATTTTTGGAACTTTTGGGACTATTTCGGGATTCTCGGAACTGATTTCAGGACTTTCGGGATTATTTTGGAATTTTTGGGACTAATTTCGGATTCTTGGGACTGCCGGGATTGNGAAATAGTTTCGAAAGTCTTAAAGTTTCTAAATTAGTCCCAAATTCCCAATGGGCCCGAAAGTCTCAAAAATCAAAAAATAGTCCCGAAAGTTACAAAAATCCGAAATTAGTCCCAAAAATCCCTAAACGGCCTCAAATGTCCCAAAACACTAAAATTAGGCCCAAAAACAAAGATAGTCCCGGGGGTCCCAAAAATACTGAGGTAGTCTCGAAAATCCCGAAATTAGTCCCGAGAATCCCGAAATTCCCATAATTAGATCCGAGACTCTCAAAATAGTCCCGACAGTCCCGAAATTAATCATTATGAGCCCGAAATAGTCCCGAAAGTCCCAAAAATTCCGAAATACTCCCAAAAACCCCAAAAATCCCGAAATTACTCCCGACAAACCCTAAAGTTCCAAAAATCCAAAATAAGTCCCAAAAATCTGGAAATAGTCTCGAAAGTCCCGAAAATCCCGAAATTACTCCCGATAATCCCGAGAGCCCCAAAAATCTTTAAATAGTCCCGAAAGTCCCAACAGTCCCGAAATTATTCCCGAGAATCCCGAAAACCCCATAAATCCGAAATAAGTCCCAAAAATCTGGAAATAGTCCCGAAAGTCCCAAAAACTTGAAATTAGTCCTAAAAATCCAAAAATAGTCCAGGAGTCCCAAAAATCCCGAGAATTCCGAAATATTCCCGAAAGTACCACTATTAACTCCGAGAATCTCGAAAGTCCCAAAAATCACGAAACTATTTCCAAAAATCCCTAAATATTCTTAAAGTCGTTTCGAAAATTCCGATATTAGTTCCGAGAATTCCGAAAATCTCAAACAGAGTTTCCGGGAATCCCTAAAGAATTACGAAATAGCTTCGAAAATCACAAAATAGTCCCGAAAACCCCGAAATAGTCTTGAAAATCCTGATTTAGTTTGACGAATCTCTCAAATGCAGAAACAGTTCCCAAATTGAGGTGTGGTGAGTTTAGGTGAGGTGTGGTGAGAACGGGTGTGATGAGTTCAACTGTGGTGAGTTAAGATTTGGCGGATTTTGGTGTACCAGTAGGAGGTGTGGTGAGCTTAGGTGAGGTGTGGTCAGTTTGTATGTGGTGAGTTGATTTGAGGAGAAGTAAGTTGTGGTAAAGTAAGTTGAGGTGAGTGTAGGGTGAGGTGTTTATTCTCTAAATTTCTCCTAAATAATACAGTATTTAGTTTGAAAGTATTTAGCCATCGACTAAATAACTTGGTACTTTAGTGAAAGTATTTTGCATCCCCAATGTACCTGAATATTTTGGACCAGAGTATTTAGCGCCTGCTAAATACTTTCGTTTTTTGTACTTTGGTATCTAGCAGCTCCTAAATACTCAAGTTTTTCTTACTTTAATATCTAATAGCTCCTAAATACCTAAATACTTTTTACTTGAGTATTTAGCACCACCTAAATACCTAAGTATTGTTTACTTGGGTATTTAGCAGCTCCTAAATACCTAAGTAAATAGTACTTGGGTATTTAGCAGCTCCTAAATACCTAAGTTCTTTTTACTTGAATATTTAGTCCTCTCAAAATACTAAGTATTTGTGTATTTAGTACCCAAAGTGGTACTTTAAGTACAAAAGTATTTAGGTGTGCCCATCTCTGGTCAAAAAACTGAGAACAAACAAATTAACCCTTTGAGATGCGAGTGCTATGTTTGCTACAAATTAGCATGAATTCAAAAGCATCAGCATAAATACATTAATTAGTATGTACGTATGTACAGTAAGACCCGCTTAAGTACCTCACGAAAAATTTCAGCTTTTTGAGGTACTTAAGCGGGTTGGGTACTTAAAAGAACCCGCTTAAGTACCTTGATGGGGGTACTTAAGCGAACATAATTATTGATGTAGTTACATCTTTTTGTTAACTTACATAAATATGTAAATCCTTGAATAAAACATAAACATTTAATGAAGTATACGTATTTATTTAAGATTTTTCAATTAAAATACAGTACATTCCCTAACAAATACCATGTAAACCTAAGCTTAAGATTTGGAAGAAAAAAATTCATGAAAATTTAAATTTTTTTTCTCAGATGTGTTTTTTGAGTGTACAGTTTTATAGCGTATTCAATTTTAGTTTAATGTTGGGCAAGTTTCAAGTGGCTAAAAATTACCGTTGATTTTTTATAATTTTTTTCCCGAAGGTGTATAACACTGCAACTGAGATTCAAAATATGTAAATATTTTAAGGAATTTTAAAAGAGCACTTAAAAGAGGAAAATTATAGGTAAAATGGTAAATGGGGTACGAAAAATCGAGGTACTTAGGCGGGTTGGGTAAATAAGCGGGGAGGTACTTAAGAGAGTGATTTTCTTCACATTGCATTCAAAAACTCACATTGCCCAAAAATGTTGGTTACTTAAGTGGGTTAGGTACTTAAGCGGGGAGATACTTAAGCGGGTTTCACTGTATACTAATATTAAGAATTACTTCAATATTACCTTCAAAGAATTTTAATTGCATTCGCATCTTATATGCACATATACATATGGACAGAAACGAAACTACGTAAATAAAAAGAAAGAAATTTTGTATGAAACTGTTTTAAACGTATTTTTGTTTTGATTCGCCCAATGTTTTTGCGCGTTCAGTTTCTTATTTAATTCTAAAAATCATCCGGCACTTATAAAAAAATAATTTAATGTTTTCGTCCTGACGTGCTTATGTGAGCATAATTTTCCAATTGAATACCGCAACTGTTCTCCCAACGAAGTTTTCTAACTTCGCAACTATGCGCCTTAAAGTATCGCATCACTTTATCGTCTCGCGTCTTGCCACACACAGCGCAACGCTCATAGTTCCTGCTCCTTTTCATTTTTGTGTACATAATATACATGGTGAAACGAATACAGAAGGTGGCGCTGATTGTGATACCGCTAACTCTCTCTTGAAAATTTTTACAGAAATATGACGTCATAGGAGATTTTGTGTACTGCCTGCGTATTTTACATATACATACAAGAATGATAGAATACAAGATTGCACCCATCAGAGAGGATTTTTGAGGATAACTTTTGTGTTACATCACACTGGTGCAATTGCGAGAGAGAAATGCCAAAACGCGAGCAAGAATGGAAGAAGATGTTCTCTACATCGTGATATACATACGCATATGCAAAACATACACATACTGATAGATCTCTCTCAGCTCTCTCCACCGGAAAATATGCGATGACGTCATATTCACGGTACTTTCCCGAATTTCACAGCAATCAGCACAATATTATATTCTATCAAAAATTCAAAACTATCTCACAGCACGCAATTGAATTTTTATTGAAAAATAGAAAGTGCCAACTTGAAAAGGGTTAAAAGTTATTCATCATTTGACATTATAGTCGGTGTTCAAAAGAGAGAAATGGCAAAATCACTTCTACCTTACTTAATATGCCTTGGGTTTGTGATTACAATATGGTTATAAAAGCTGTTGATGCTCGTCGTACTGGCTCCAGCCACGACTCGCTTATCTGAAGCGTAAGTAAGGCGCGAGGATATTATGCGCGTTTATGCGACGCTAGCGAAAGGGGTTTTCGGCTCTTAGGAGATGCAGGATATGCTCTTCAACCTTACCTACTAACCCCTAATACCATGTTCGGACCGACATCGAAAACAAGTTTTCGTTGCAAAACTGGTTTTCGACCTAAAACTTGTGTTTTCGTTCATGTAAAATCTGCAAAAGTTATAATAAACCATTTATGAGATTGAAAATGAAAAGCGTGGGGCGCATGAAATACAAAGCATTAGATTTAATTGACAATAGTCAAGAAAGTACAAATTTGAGATCGATTTTAAGCGGTCTTTATTCATATATCCACATACATACATATATTACTCTTCATATCAATTCAGGTCCACATGCGCCCCACGCTTTTCATTTTCAATCTCATAAATGGTTTATAATAACTTTTGCCAAAATTTCAAAATCAAAAGTTATCAAAACAAATTCTTTGGGACTGAGAAATATTGTTTTATACTTTTTAGTCCATTTATAAAAGCGTTGTATATTAAAAAGTTTTTTTATATTATTTATTTATGATTATTTATGAAGAAGACTGGTATGAATTGCCCACTAATTCAGAAGCGAATTGTTTCCACGATAGTATAGCCAACAGCCTTTAACTATTCATTTAAGCCTTCTATGAAGAAGTTTCTACAAATTGTACAGTCCCACTTTTAAATAAACACTTTTGAATAACCAATTAGATTACAACACGTAATTCTTTGAATGTTTTATTTAATGCTTGAAACTCTAACCACAATCCTTGAACTCTTTAATAACAAAAAAACCAACGACATTCTGTGATTTCATACTAAAAAAAAAATGTGCTATAAAGCGGTGGTGGGCACCGCCCTACCCGCGGGCAAAGCTCTTTCATGGACGCGTCATTTTTATCCCAGTTTTGACTATTTTTCTTTTGTTTATTTAATATTGTATTTTTTTTCATAAAAATACAGCTCATTATCTGAAAAAAGCCCTATAAGTCCAAATTTCAAACTTTGTAGAAAAATTAGAAAAAACCAACAACAAACTTTTTATTAAGAAATTTTAGAAAAATTCTGAGTACACAGTTTTAAAGCCCATTAAATACTAGCTCAACAAAATTCAAGTTTCGAGTGGCTGATAATTTACGTTGATTTTTGAACATTTTATTTGCTGACGGTGTCACGCATTTTCTTCCATACAAAACAAAAAATAACAACACCATCCACAAAAAAAAAAATTATGAAAAATTAACGCGAATTGTCAGCAGCATGAACCTTGCAATTTATTGAGCTCAAATTTATATAAAGGGCTATAAAATTGCATACTCAGAATTTTTCTAAAATTTCGTAATGAAAAGTTGTTTTTTTCTCATTTTTCTACAAAGTTTGAAATTTGGACTTATATGGTGTTTGTTAGATAATGAGCTGTATTTTTATACAAAAAAAAGCTTAAGTTTCAGGTGTGCTCGTCCTTAAGTTATTTGTTTTTGTCATTTTTATATTATTATATTCAACAATTTTTATTGAGCTTGAGGCCGTTCTTAATGAAAAACGTATTGTGGAAAGCAACAATAATTTGAAAAAAATGGTAGAAGTGATAGCTATTTCGAAAATCACCATATTTCCTCATCAGACTTCCTTCAGTAGGATTCGAAACGACGATCCCACTGACTCAGCCAGTTGCCTATGCACTGTGCTAAGTTCACCTTGTGAATTCTTGTTGCTTTTTTCCACTCTTTCATTTGTTAAGACAACTACAATCAAGCGCAGCTGCTCCAGTGTTATTTAAACTTGATCATGTGGTAGTTGGTTTTGATGGTTCTTGTTAATATTTCTATAATTACAATGTTTAACTTTTAGGTGTGCTGGGCCCTAAGTTATTTGTTTTAATTATTTTATGGCCTTATAACAATTATATTCAACAATTTTTATTGAGCTTGAGGCCGTTTTTAATGAAAAACTTATTGTGGAAAACCACCCAAATTGAACCCGTGTTGCCATATGGCGACGCAAAATACATCATGTTTAAGAGGGTGTAAAACAAAAACCGCTTACATCAAAATGCTTATAACTATGTACGTTAACTAATTGCTAAAAGGTGTATCTTTCGAAACGCGTACGTTTCGTCAGATGCTTGCTGTCTATCGAGTGTAATACAAGTGTGTTCTTTAAACGAAATCATAAGTGGCAGAAAACCATTAAAATGTCATATATGGAGAAGTAAGCATGAATTTATAGAAAGTGTTTTTTTTTTTTACAAAATCTGACAGTGATAAAAAATTAGTTAAAACATGAATGACTCTATTGATAACAAATAACAATAAAAAACAATCGTTCACGTTACATAATGTAAGTGCTTTTTAAGTCCATTGCCATATGGCAACACGGGGCGTAATGTGAACTATTCCTCTTTTTACCTGATTTTGAAATCTTCGCTAGGCCAAATTGACGTCGTGTTGCCATATGGCAACGCAAAATACCGTAATTTATGAGACTGTAAAACAAAAATCGCTTGTATGTATTTCAGGTGGTTAACTCATTTCATATTTCATTGTATAAGTGTTGAAGTGGTATGCAAACGTAGTTTGTCTGTTCCAGGCCAGACCAGGGATGATAAATAAGTTTATTAATTTTTTACCAAATGACCAACTAAAATGTACTAAATTAGCAAAAAAAGTACCAACATTTAAAAGAGCATACATACAATGATATATGTTTTTAAATTAGATAAAATTCTCTGTGGCTTAACGAAGATGGAATAGATATTTATATACATATGAATAGTTTAACTGTAGAACACATAACCAAAAAATACCACGTAAACACATAACCGGGGTACCCGTGTGCCCACTTACTAGTTTTTAATGCTTTAGAGGCAAAATGTTAATATATTAACCGCGAAAATTCAAGTATGTAAATACGCAGAAGAAATAGGATTCAAAATACATACAATACATAGACAGACATGGCTTAATCGTTTTCTCTATTCATTCTGAGCATTTATGTATACATTTGTCTATATCTATCTCGATTCGTTTTGGCTGTTACAAACAACCGTTATGTGAACAAAATTAATATACCCTTGTGCACAAGTGCGCTCGGGTATAAAAAATCCAAATCGGAGGCAATGCAGCAAGTGGATAATAAATTACCAAATGGACTACCTATTGCAACTGTTAAAGTGATCAGCAGTTTCAAACACTGCAAGTTTTTGCAAATTTTGCCATCTCGTTATTTTGTCTCTTTGACAGCGTGTGCTCAGAATTTTTTCTGCTGGATAATTTTGTCAAAAGAATACGAAAACACTTACACCCGTTCAATATCAAAAAATTTATACGAACTTTTACCACTTTACTTGCAAGTTTTTATTGGAAATTCGTTTAATAAAAATTTTTAAGAAGGCGAATTTGAGAGCGCAACAACCCGATAGAGCTGCAATTTGTTGCAAAAATATTACTAGCAGCAATTGATAGGTCTTAAAAAAGCGGTCATGTGTCCATTTCAAATGTAAACAATGCGTTTAAGAGGAAGATTTGATGAAAAAACGCTAAAAAAAAATTAGTGAGATGAAATAAAATAATTAAAATTTAAGTAGATTTTTTTTTGTTTTGATGATGATGCAAAATATTTCCAACCAAAAGGAAAATTACGCGGCCAAAACTTAACCATCAGATGGTCAAAATGCCGTAAGTTCCACCTTAATAATAGTTTTGCGTGTAATAATTTTTCTGATAATTTTCTTTCCCTCTAAATTTTACTCTCTGTTTCTTTACGTTCTAGTTGCAAGTACTTACTGGAAAAGTTTATGAGCAGCAACTGTTTGCTGATTTTAGCAAGGCTTTCGTTTTTAATAAATACCACGTATGTATTTACTTGTATGACGAAGAAAAAGGTGACTACTTTTATCCACAAAAATTCAAATTTCCAAGTATGCAGAGTATGGTATTTCGAAATAATTGTAATGCAGTGCAGTATTTTGACAAAATTGTACCAAAAATGTCGATGTAGTACCAATGTACTTTTGTGGTCCAAAATGTATCAAAAAAGTACAATTGTACCATTAATTTCATCCCTGGGCCAGACTGGTGGCGGTTTTGGCAGTCTCATCTGCTATTTAAATACCCTACATTCCCGTGTGATCGGGCACCCAATAGATACGACGCTTATGGATGAAATACTATATGAGGAAACTGGCGCCTGTATAGGTTTAATTTTGAATTGATTATCATTTCGGTGTAGGCTAGCTCTGAAGCTATCCTCATTGCGAAAAAATCTGCTTGAAATATGCTGCAATGGTCAGGTAGCCTTACTGCGCGCCTGACGTTCAGTTCCCGGCATTAAATCCCGGCACCCACTCCCAAAACCATCCCTCCTCCTGAATCGTTGTGCAAAAAGTTCGTTCCCACTTAAAGCTAGGTGCCATGAAGTCTGTGCTGCTTGTGCTTCCCGCCCCAATTAAACTGTGCCTAAAGGTTTTGAAATTTAATTTTTCTATGGCCATCAACCTACGTGCGGATTTCGCTGCACGGTGGGCGGTAAACTGAGAATTTTTTAAAGAGCAGCCGTTGAAGTGCACCTCGGCGCTCCCGCGATGCACAGTGCCGCGAGGCGCTGAACCTTCTCCATTGGCCCGAGGCATATGGACTTTTTTGCGGCATTCCAGCACACCAAAACGCTATAAAGAAGTATTGGTCTGACTATTGCTGTGTGCAGGTGGCAGACCCCAAGTGACTAGCAGCATTCTTTTACACTCTTCCTTCAACATTGCGCATCCACAACAGCTTACTATCCACGACCATGGGCGCACCCAGAGCATAGTTTAGTAATTTAGTATATAATAGATTTTTTATGTAAATTTTTTTAGAAATGTTAAAACATATCTACTAAAAATTTAACATAATTTACCGAATTAATTTTTCTCTTTTTAACCGACCTCAAAGAAGGAGGAGGTTATCAATCCATCAGATTTTTTTTATGTATGTTACCGCATAACTTTGGAGCACATTAACCGATTTCGATAATAATTTTTGTGATGCCTCAGGGGAGGTCCCATACTAATTTGATTTAGATCCGATCATTGAATCATGGAGAAATTAACGGTGCTTCTAAATTTTTATATAAGAATTGAAGTCGGTTGTGTTTTTTGCATAAAAATTATTGGTTATCGTAACAATTGAGTTGTACCGAGTCCTACAAAGCAATTTATATTGCATAAAGTTTATTATGAACTTATTGAAGAGTTAAAATACAAATTTGTTAGTTACGTTAATTGCATGCAAATTTTAAAATGCGACTTCGTCTTTACACCAAAATCGTAATTTTTTCCTTATTTTTAACCGACTTCAAAAAAAGGAGGAGGTTACCTATTCGGCGGAATATTTTTTTTTGTACTTATGTATGTTACCGCATAACTGATTTCGATAATTATTTTTTAAAGGAAAGGTGGTACCTCAGATGTGGTCCCATCCTAATGTGGTTTAAATCCGATTATTGGATCATGAATAAATTAATGGTAATCTCAAAGTTTTCCATGAGAATTGAAGTCGGTTTGGTTTTTTGTTAAAAAATTACTTGTTTATTTAAACAATAGTCTTCGAGTGTCTTCTGCAAATCGATGAATTGTTGTAGTGATGATTTCATTTTTGTTTTTTCTACAAAACATCTGTGAATGATAAGCATTCCTTAACCTAAATTCAAGTACAAAGTTTCACTTTATTGCATACATTTTTTAAATTATGATTATGAATTCATAGAAAGAAACTTACAATGAAACTTTGGAATTTAGAGGGGCTTACACCCCCCTTAGCCCGTACCTGCGTACGCCCATATCCACGAGTACTCCCAAACGCTTTGTGTGGTTTTTAATATACAGCTAGGCTAGGCTAGGTAGTATGCCTCGGGGACCTCCACACTGGGACCTTATATCTTTTTGTAAAAAAACTTTGTTGTGCTGGTGAAGCATGCAAAAATATAGGAAGAGTAGCCTGTACAAAATGTGATGTGGGTTTATGTTTGAAATGTTTTGCTACTTTTCATACTTCTTTATCCGCTTTATACGTAGAATATGGATATATTATCAATAAATGTATCAAAACTTATAAAAAATATTTCTATTATTTCATATTTTAACCAAATACTGTCCTCTAACAATCCATCTGGAATACGCCCCGTGTTGCCATATGGCAATGGCCGATATCGGAAGAACTATACTATCCCCAAAGTTTTAGTCATATTTTTTCCTTTACTTTAACGCTACTTTTACCCTGTATATAGATGAAACCAAAAATCTAAAAAAAAAATTTGGGACAATTTGGGTTAAATAGCACTGGAACAGCTGCGCTTGATTGTAGTTGGCTTAACAAACGAAATAGTTGAAAAAGCAACAAGAATTCAAAAGGCAAATCGCTGAGTCAGTAGGATCGTCGGTTGGAATCCTACACTGAGGGAAAAAAATATCAAAATCAAATAGAAACGTAATTGATCTTACTATAAACGTCAACGAAAGTATTGTATATTGGTAAACATTCAATTCAATTACGCGCATATTAAAATGACCGCGTTCGTACTGAAAAAGCATCCGTGAAGTGAATAATCAAGACAAAAACTAAAAAAAAAAAATTTATTTGAATGTTGCCTGCAGTGGTACTCGAACCCTACCATCTCCGGATATCAACAACTTGTGGCAAGCATCTTTGCGCACTCAGCTACACCCAGGCATACAAATCCGCTTTCAAATGTTGAGTATCCATCAACACCACAGCACGGATCATGATTCAATAGTACAAGGTTGGATAACCTGGCAGTTGTCTCGCTCCCGCATTCTGTCTTAGCCTGTGTTGCCTTCTTTTTCGATTTGTAGAAACTACTACTAAAATACAAGGAGAAATATTGTCTTCGTATAAAAAGTTCAACAGGCAACACTGCCGATATTTTCATCGATTGTTTCGTGGAAATTTATTTTCTTATTAGGCAAATTCAAGTAAGTATGGCAAAAAAATCAAAAATAGTGGAAATATTTTGAATTACAATAATAATTTACATATTTGCTTGCAGGGTATCGGAGTTATTTATAATTTGTATTCAAAAAGTAGCGTTTTACAACAAGTGCAGCCGTTGCAAGTATGTTTTGCATGCTAGGATCCCTGTGTGTCCGTCCACGTATGGCTGGTGCAGAAAATACAAATATTAATAAATATATTCTCTTGTGCAGGTCAGGTTCACTTGGGTGTCCGTCCACGTTTGCTGGTGCATGTATTTTTACCACTGCAGCGTTTGGGTTGGTCAAGTGCAGCCTTTGCATATTTACAAGTAAGTATACCACTACATAAAAGCGAAAGTGGAAATATTAATAAAGATATTTTCTTGTGCTCATTGGGACTGATTGCAGAAAAAAGTACACAACATTACAAAAAATTAACATTTTTAAAAAACGAAATGTAATTAAATTGCAATATTGAAGACATAGTTTTAAAGTTTAACCGATATAATGATTAACAAGACTGATTGGAGAAAAAAGTAAAAAACTACCAAAATAGCAAAAATTAGATTTTTAAATAACCAAATGTAATTAAATTGCGATATTCAAGATATAACTTTTAAATATAACCAATATAATGATTAGCAAGACTGATTGGAAGAAAAAGCAGAAAACATTACTAAGAAATTTAAATTAAAAAAAAACCATATGTAATTCAATTTAAGATATTGAACATGTAATCTTTAAGTGCAACAAATATAATAATTTTTAAAAGATTAATTTATATGCATTAAATCAATTGCATCTTTACTATTTGTATAATTCTTCATATAGTCCCTTTCAATAAAGGATTTGTTTGAATTCCATTAATTTTGTTTAATACATACTGGAATTTCAATGAAACCATGGTTTATTTTGAATATTTGGGAACATTTCTTCAAAGATTTCAAAGATTTTTCTTTGGCAAGAATTTTATGTGAATATCCATTTATTTCATTTTTAATATTTATGTGGTCATGAAAAGTTAATTTATTGTCTATTCTGTAGATCAGTGGAATCTTCTTTATATATTTAATTTAATTTGTATACAAAAACGCATTTCAGCACTACCAGACTACTTATATTTCCTACTACCTTTACACAAAAGGAGATAAAATTGTTACCCGCTTCTCTTTCCTTCTCAAATGCAACCTTACAAGGCAGTCGATTGACACAAATGTCAATATTTATCCAACGTTGTATTATTGAATCATGAGCACGGGTAAACATGTATCTACTTTGTATGTATGTTTGTGTTGTCACCATGGTGCATGGAGAGTGCACTCTCAGAGCGGCGCTCTTCATGCTTGGGGTGCGTATGTACACTTTACACAAGAATGATAGAATGTATTCTCTCAATCGTGCACTTTACATATATATACATACTCAAATAATATATTAAATATTATTTTTAAATACGAACATTTTTAAACGATAATCAAATATAAAGTATTAATTTTTACTATGCATTATTTTCCTCAGTGTACTGAAAGAAATCTGATGAGGAAATGTGGTGATTTCCGAAATAGCTATCACTTCTACCATTTTTTCAAATTGTTGTTGCTTTTCCACAATAAGTTTTTCATTAAAAACGGTCTTCAATAAAAATTGTTGAATACAAAAAAAAATATAAATACTAAAAAAAAAGAAATAAATAATATAAAAAAAAACTTTTTAATATACACACTTGTTCAAATATCTTTGAACACATTTTCTATTTAATTATATCTAGCCGATAATAAAATTCATAGGAAAAATCCCACAAAATTTAAACACATAAAAATACGGTCAAGTGCATATACATTTATTATATACACACATGCAAACAAACATTAAAACTGTAAACAAACATACATACATACATATTATATCATATAAGTAATTATAAGTGTATGCACTTGAAAAAGAAAACTATTAAAATTCTGTTATCACACATAGACATAAACTATGTACTTGAGTGTCAAATCAGGCCTTCACACAAACAAATGTAATTAGTTAGTAAGAGCAGTATATAAAGAAGGAAAATATTCAATAAGAATTAGAATAAAATAAATCTCCCTTAAAGATACTACTTTGAGGTTTTAACATTTGATCCAATCGAGCCTCCAAATTGAGCTCAAGCGACTATTAAAAGGTGGAAATAAGCCGTATAATAAAGAAAATTATACGCAATTAAATAAATTTGTAATCCAAAGGAATATCATCAGCTGTGAGTCGAGGCACAGCAAGGTCAACCGGGCGACCAATCCAATTTCCTCCAACGATTCCTTTGGAGAATAACAAATCCAAAAATAAAAAAGTGAAGTGTCTAGTGCTCAGTGTTTATTTTTGAATAGTAAAAATTAAAAATAAAAAAAAGCAACATGGGAATAAACAGAGGAAAAATGTTTGAATCCCAGATGGACATTAGTGAAAAAGTACTGCAGATATGCAATAATGTAGCTGGAAAAATAGTAACTAGGTCGAAGGCCGAGGAGGTGGTAAAAGCAGTAGAAAAGCTTCAAAAGGAATTGGACGCCAANGGATTATTTCACGCAAGATAAATACAGTGCCATAAGAATGCGAATTGACGAAGTAATTCAAGGCTTCAAACACTCCCTTAGTGATGAAGTGTCATTTCAACGAAGAAAAGAGCATACTTC
>NW_016169146.1:0-4735 GCF_001687245.7 Rhagoletis zephyria
TTATAATACCCTTGTGCACAAGTGCGCTCGGGTATAAAAATAATATTATATGTCCGTTTCGTAGTTTTCAGGGAAAAAATCCAGTTACAGACTTTTGAGCACCAACTTGTATGAAGCGGCCCCATTGTGCGTTGGTTCAACTCGATTTGTAATCAAGTTAGACGTTTTCCCCACAAACATTACAATTATAAAAAGCAAAATTTTACATTAAAAATATCTTCAAAATAAGGATTTTTCTGTATGATGTAAGATTTTTAAACTTTAAGTTAAAATTGTTAACATCTTTATATTATCCTTGCAACATCATTGTAAGCAGCCAATGAAGGAAAATAAAAATGTTGTTCGTGGATATTATCTGCCTTCTTCTGNTACTCTCCTCGTTTCTGTATACTTCTATATACAACATGTCTGGAATCGTATTCAACTTATTTTCGTGTAATTTTTCCTCCATATACGAACTCTGTACACTTTACGACGACGTCGGAAAAATTTCGGCTGGGATGTAAGCTAGTGGAGCGTAATAGTATGTTCACGTTGAGCCATAAACTCGAGTTTATTGGCCATTTTGAAGTTTAACGTTAAACACTACTCATAAACTCGGAGTTTACCATCGAAATAATTTTCGTTAACCTCTCCTTAAACAAAACTTTTATTTGGTGTTTATGGGAATGCAACCCTTTTTTTGACTGAATTTAGTTTGTGTCTTTGATAATCCAAACCTGCTACCAACTTGCCGACTGTTAGCCTGTGCCCTTACTGCAGGATTAAATCAGAAATAGTCCGAGGTCGTTCCGTGCAATAAGTCTAGAATATCAACAATCCAGCTATACAAAAATCAAAAATGTGGCTCGATAGAACTTTTTGAGCTGATTTCAACCCTACCAAAGTTATCTGGCGGAAGTAAAAAATAAAGAAGATAGCAATTGTTAAAGTTACATTTTTTGATTTTTTTTAATATTAATATCTTCTGAACAGCATAACCTATTAAAAAACGAATGCCGTCAAATTAGGGGATCTTTCACTTGGTGTACATAATTTTCTCACTTTTTATATTTTTAAATTTGTTTTAAAAAGAGCTATAATATATACGTCGCGTAAAAGGTATTTAAATTATCTGTAAATTATATCATCAATACTTTTGTGATCGGTCAAATATTTTCCGAGATATTATAAATATAAAAAACAGAAAAGTTTAACTTTAACCTCTTTTATTGGCTTTGGTTTTTATTTGTGCCAAATAATCTTGGTATGGTTGAAATCACCACGCAAAGTTCTATCGAGTAAGTTTTTTTCTTTGTTATTGGTTGGTTGGTATTCCACACCACGGTTACTTTGGACTATTTCTGTCTAAACGCCGGAGTACGGGAACAGGCTAAATGTGAATAAGAAAAGGTAAACAGACAAATGTCAAATTAAATTCGTAGTTTCTTAAACACCCCAATGAGACAGTTGTTCATAAACTCAAAACGTTAAACTCGAGTTTATGGTTCAACGTGAACATAGCATAAGGCAAAAGGTCTTTTGTATCCCCTCAAAATGACAACAATGGAAAATTTCAATTAAACTGCCATTTAAGAAATATTTGCTGATAAGTCTACGTTTACAAATTTTGTGAGGCTACAAGGCAATATTGATTTTTAGATTAAGTTGATATAAAGAGGACTTTATAACTTATAACCATAAATCCAATATCGAATTGTGTGTTTCTTTGGAAAATTTAAGAATTTTTTCATAATGTCCGAACCAGAAATCATAGCAGTTTAAAATTTTGTACTTGTTCATATGCAAAGCTTGGCCAATAATAATATGCAATAACAAATTTGTAGCATGTCCAAATTAATTCGGGCACGAATGGGTTAAACGGGATACGATGTATTCACGTAACGCAACGTAATATAACATGAAAATCACTAGCGGCAATAAACAGCCCAGTCATTAACTCACTTTTGACTTGTGTGCTAATGTCATTGACATTAATTGCCTTACGAAAGTGAATTTATGTCAATTGAGATTAATTCCAATGACATTATTACACGTCGCCTTTTTTATGGATGGATTGGCAGCCTCAGTGAAGCGTGTTTTGACTTTGCATTCGTAGTACAAGCAGCGTAGAATTTTGTTAACATTTTTATTCGCGATATTTTTTTCAAACATAAATACAATTTCATACAGCGAACAATTTTTGCACACAACAAAGGGTTACATTTTTTGAATCTTCGGTGTTCAAGAATAAGAATGTTAACAACCATTTGTCAAATTGTTGGCTATTTCTCCTTAAGTAGAGCTAATTCGATCATGATTTGAAATGAGGAGCAAATACACAAAATATACAGCGTTTAGATTTTTATATGAAGCAGGTTAAAAGTACGTTTACGTATAAATATAATTTCAATCAAAGCGCACCCGTTCACAGTCAAATCTCGGATTATTAGGTGTCAAATATGTACGTTGTGATTGTTTTTCCAAAACTCAAGGCAAAGTTCAATATCTTCTCTGTGTCACTGTGATCACTTTTTTCAGCTAAATTAAGCAATTGAATTGTTGAAAATACCTTAACACACCTCTTTCCGTTGCTAGCGTGAAGTTTTTTTTGCTTTCACATTTCTCCTCTTTTCTTCGGAAAAATAATCGATAAAACTAGACTGGACACCGAAAAGTTTTCGCTTTAATCTGATACTAAATATGTTATAATTACAGTTTGACGAGGGAGGAATTTTGTAAGCTTGAAAATGAGGACAATCTCTACATATCGCACATGATCTTCAAAAGTGTCACAACTAAAAATTTGTAATTTTTGAAATTACGCACTAAAAATGTACACAGAGCTTTTATTTACCTTTCAGCGAAAGCTGGAGTAAATTTTTGTTGAAAAAACTTAAGGTAAAGTTTTCCTTGCCCATATGATGAGCATGGGCTAAAAAAGAAAGAAAATATTTTTTCGCATTTTCTGACGAACGTGTAATTTTGAGTTGTGTCACGTTTGAAGATTGTGTGCGATATGTGAATATACATACTTTTACTGCAACTTTGAATTAAACAGTTAATTAAAGTAGCATATCGAAGGATTGCTTTCATCTGCCGCGTTGATTTTTAATCATATATGTAATACTCCTATATTGGCAGTAAGAGCTGGTATCGTCCGAAAACACTATAGCACAGATTATCATAAACACGTACGAAAGAAAAGGAACACATACATACGTTTATAAATAAACATGTACACAACACATATACAAAAACGGCACTCAAGTACACAACACATTGACAAAAACGGTACTAGACTGTCTCGCTTTGATTTCGGAATGCTTACACATTGAGAAGTTAGCTTACTGCCAATATAGATGTACATATTACATATATGTTTTTAATATTTTTTTGCTGTTTTTTTTTTTTAATAACAAAGGCAATTTATGAAGACTGGCGTTGATTTTTTTTAATTTTCTTTGCAAACGGTCTTGCGCATATTCTTCCATAAGAAATTCATACTTGTATGGAAAAAAGTGCGATTTTGCATACGCTTAAAACTTGCACTAAAAACTTTGCAAATATTTATCTAAAATCACCATGTACTCATCACTGCTCCCCGCAGTTCGTATTTCAATTAATTTGTAGACATTTTTTTATTGAAAATATTTATGTAACTGAAAAATCGGATCTGGATCGTAACGAAATTCATACAAACTAGAGATGCCAGAACGAAATAAAAAAATCGATATTTGAATCGAAATAAACATAATCGATACCCAAATATTTTTCTTTATCCCAATCACGAAAAATAATTTGTTGAAATTTTTCAATAGAAGATTGCTGTATTGTACCAATCTTTTGACTTCAAGAAAAAAAAAATTATCCCAATGTACCAATCGAGTGACACCGCCTTAATAATTTTTGCAATTTAAAAAAAATCAACAAATATTTGTAAAAATTTCGAGTTTTTAGTTAGATTATGAGTATGCAGTTTTATAGCCCATTGAATTCTAGTAGAATAAAGTACAAGTTTCTAATGGCTAAAAATTACGGTTGATTTTTTAGAATTTTTAAAAAAGCTCGAAATTTTGTACGAAAGTTTGTTGAACTTTTTTTAATATTGCAAAAAGTTTGAAACTTGGATTTTCACGGGGCTAGTTAAATAATGAACTGTATTTTTATAAAAAAATAACCAAAATTAAATAACAAAAAAAATAATACTTTCAAACTTGACAAAAAGTGGCTCGGCAATAATTTTTTGACCACTGTATGTATTTTTTTATATATTTAATTGGGCATGCACATTATACAAAGCGGTATGTACTAGGGATGTTAATTTTTCGTTTTTTACGATCCCGAGATGTCGTTCTTACAATCCCGGGATCCTGGTATTAGTCCAGGGACTTACATAGATGTTCATTACTTTTCAACAACTTAAATCGAAAAAACTACTTCTATATTGTTTGAGAAGCTATCCCACCATAAAATAAATAATAAATAAATGGGTTTGAAACCTACTTTATTATTTAAAGTGGCATATTTATTTTTTCGCTTCGACTATATGGAGGCAGGTAGAAAAAAGTCATGGTGACAGTTGGTAAAAAAAACCGGTTTGCCTTAGAGAGGGAATAGTAAAAGTCATAAGTACCAAATTTTACATTATTTACTCACCCCCCTTCTTCACGAACGATACATTTCCAAAAAATACGGGAATGGGCGCGATACCGCCTAATCAGTTTAGTTGCATTTGGCGCTGAACCCATTACAG
>NW_016169146.1:7835-17931 GCF_001687245.7 Rhagoletis zephyria
ATAAGAAATTTAGCCAAAACTGGAGTAAATATCACTAACTTAGTTGACCAGAAGTGTATGGATATATCGACACCTGAGTGGAAGATCGACCTATCTCGGCAGCCAGTTCGAAAACGCTCTATCTCAGAAAATGTTTCCAAGAACGCCCTACTACATTAATTACCTATGGGGAAGTGGTTTATGGCAACATGGATTTTGACTCCCGGAGAAAGCTACAGCTCGCCATAAATTATCCTCCTGCTCGAGGCATATTCTGGGCTGTGATCTCGCCACATACCTTAGTTTTCGAAATCTTTTGTTTTTGCACAAGTTGGTAAACTCCCGTACTCCGATGTATCTATTTACGAAGTTAAAATTTGCCGCATCTTCTCGTACCTGCAACCTCAGTATCCTTTTACACAAGTCAAAGGTCTCATCCCGCATGTTCTTTGTTAGTGCAGTGGTGCTGTGGAATGCACTACCTAGTGCTACAAAAATGTTAAAACAGCCTCATTGCTTTAAGTTGGCCGTCCTCGAACATTTTCATATTTCATCTCTCACTATTGATTAATCTAACTAACTCTATAAGTTATATAACGAAAATAACTTAGCCTTATCCTTATGGTGTCCTTACTTAAAATCACCCTTAAAATAATATTAGTTTTTAAGATATTCACAAAATAAATATGTATTGATAATAAAAAGTTGATGTGCAGGCAAAAGACTTAGTCTTAATTTGTACAACTTATGAATAAATAAATAAATAAAATTGTTCAAAGTTTGGAACTTTGTTTTGCTTTGTAAAATCAACACGTGGTCACTTGTTAGAGTCACTGTATATATGTATATCTGCATGAGCAGAACTCATCTTGCTGCAATGATGGTTTGCCTTTATAAAACCAGTTGCTATGTTGCTTCTAAAGGGCATAATAAAAACAAACGCACAGTCAACGAAGATGAAGTTAAAGAAAAAATCACGTGTTGATTTTATTATTTTCGCTGATTATTCGATTTATTCGAGCGCTTTATTGATGTCAAGGAATGAGTTGCTTGTGCATGTGCCACATATTGCATTAAATGAGCCTTTTATTCGTTCATAGAAAAACACGTGCGCCGAACTGCCAACCAATGAACCGCCAAAGTAACGATTTGAATTCCGGTCGAAACCGGAAGTCGGTAATACCACTAAAATACAGAGGTTTAGTAGGTGATATTTTTGTATTTTTCAATAAAAAAACCTTTCCCTCCATTTTAGCGGGGACGGACGGGTGGTCTAGGCCACATGCATATGAGCCATTCTTTTTTTAAGTCGAACGGATTTCGTAAAAAAAATTATGCCATGGTTCCGATTTTTTTTTGTAGGTTCTATACATTAAATAAGCTAACACGTCTTCGTGAAAATTTTTGTTTCTTTTTTTCTTCGGAGATATAATCTATCAAAGTTTGCATTTTTTCGTGATTATGACTAATCATCAGGGCCGAAGAATATAAGCAAGAAAGAAATCCATTTTAAGCGCTTAGGTAAGCACTAAAACATTGGTAAATATGCCTGCAAATAAGCTCCCAAAACAACAAAAAATAAGTATAGTTTAATGTTTTTTTATTCAGTTTATTTCAGTGTATTTTTTCTTAGGCTTTGTATAAAAAAAGTACAAAAAAGAAAAAAACTGCATAAGGTTGGTCGAATGAATGGCCGTCCTAGTCACCAGTTCCGAGTCTATTCGATTTTTGAGTATGAGGCCTTAGGTTGGACAGAAGGGGCTCAAAATGGACAAAATTAGCGTATGGTTACAGAAGATATGGAATAAATTAACTGACGAAGACCTGCGTGCCAAATGAACTTTTCTCTCAAAGTTTACACTGCTGGCAAATGTAAATAAGGATTAAAATTTAAAAACTTATTAATACAACTAAAGTAAAATCTGTGGAAAATTAACAATAAAATACTTTTTTTCGCAAAATCTATAAAGGACTCTTTTATTTCTCAAAAAACCTGGGTAACAGTTATTCGTCGCCACGCTGTTCAATGGACATACAAATGTTGCTTGATATTCTCAAATAATAGAGATCTACGCTGGTCGTTTTAATTTTTTTTTTAATATTCGTTATTCCTCATTTGTAATTAATTATTTTTAATCTCTTCAATAACACCAATGCCTTCCCGTAGAGACGAACCATTGGTTTTAAATTTTTGTATCCAAGTAGCAATGCAATTGAAGTTAAGGGTTAGTAAATACCAAATCTGTTTTTATGTTATGATTTGTAAACATCTATATATTAATACGCTAACATAAACCGCTACCGAACCGATTTCAAAACCAAGAACACCGTTGGAAAGGCATTTTTCCGTAGATGAGCAGAGTTTTTATGGTTTCACAATTGGTTGAAAATTACGGCCAAAACCGTCGTTTAAACATTTTAGAATTGTGTATACATGTTGCTGCAACATGTTCAATTTGACATGTTACGCCTGTTGTTTCACTACACATTTGAAATTAAGCTTTGAAATAAAGATAAATATGAAGATGAAGAAATAAATGATAACGATGAAGTAAAAAAAAAAGAAGGCAAAAGTGAAGATAAAGACGAAAATGAAGACAATGCCAGATACATAAGAATTAGGGTAACTAAAAGGGTAAGAACATTTCTTGAATTTATGAAGTGAAACTTCTTTAGCTGGCAGTTGGTTGGTTGGGAGTAAATTAACAAATTCAAGGGGAATAATGCACATGGAAATAGTTCTCAGCGGTTTAGCGGTTTGAGAATAAAAACAAAAACAAAGATGCCTAGAGGTACAGGCAAAAACGAAGATCAAAGTAAATCTAAACACTTTAAGGTAAAGGTGAAGAGGAATATGCAAAAATAAAGATAAATATGAAGAAAAGGATGAGGATGAAGATCGATATTGTTATCGATATAAAACTCGATATTTTTATCGATATAATAATCGATATTGCTATCGATAAAATAATCGATATTGTTATCGATACTGTTATTGATTAAATAACCGCTATTGTAATCGATATAATAATCAATATAATAATCGATATTGTTATCGATACAATAATGGATATTGTTATCGGTATAATAATCGATTAAATAATTGATTTTGTTATCGATTTAGTCATTTATATTGTTAACGATATGTACAATAATCGATACTGATGATTGTTATATTTATCGATGAATTAATCGATTTTACAATCGTTGTATTTTTCTATATGTTTATGGATATTGTTATCGGTATTTTTATCGACACAGTTATCAACAGGGTTATCGATATACATGGAACATGGAATGTGATCACATTACATGGCAAAACATTGCACGATATTACATCACATAATATGATACAACATCACACGACATCACGTGACATGACATTATATGATATTACATCACATTATATGGCATGACTTCACATGACTTGACATCACATGATCTGACATCGTATGACATGACATGGCATTACATGACGTGGCTTCACATGATATGACATCATATGGTATGGCATCAGAGGATATGACAACACATGACATGACATCCTATCACATCACATAAAATCACGCCACGTCTTATCACGTCATCGCACCTCATCTCATCTACGTGAATAGAAAAAGAAAAGGATATAAGCAAAGATGTGAAAGATAAAAACAAAGATGAAGACCAAGGTAAAGTTACCGATTTCAAAACCAAAAACACCGTTGGAAAGGTAATTTTCTGTAGATGAGGAGAGTTTTTATAGTTTCGAAATTGGTTGAAAATCGTCGTTTAAAAATTTCCATATTTGTGTATGGTTGTTTTTGCAACCTGTTCAATTTAAGCCGTTTCGCATTTTGTTTTACTTCGTATTTGAAAATAAACTTTGAAATAAAGATAAATATGAAGATGAAGAAACAAGTGATAACGATGAAGACAAAAAAAGGCAAAAGTGAAGATAAAGACGAAAATTGAGATAAAGGCGAAAATGGAGACAATGAGAAATACATAAGAATTAGGTTAAAAGATAGGAATCGAAATAAAATCAGCCATAAAGGTTACTGAAATTTATCGAATCATCGAAGTTTATAATTATCGAAATTTATCCATGCTTATTAAGTTATCGCAACGTATCGAATTATTCAAACTGATCAATGTTTACTGAGTTGTCGAAATTTATAGACACAGAAACTAAGTTGTCCAAATTTACGGATAGTTATCGAGCTATAAAAACATGTGGGATTAACGAAATTTGTCAAGTTAAAGAAATGTATCAAGTTATCGATATTTATTGAATTATCATTATTTATAGACTTAACGAAATTTATCGAGGTGTCGTAATGCATGGAGTTCTTTCAACTTACAGAGTTATCGATAATTATTGATCTACTGAAATTGGTTGGTTCAACGAAGCGAAGTTTATGGAATTTTCAAAATATATCGATTTATCGAAATTTCAAGGTTATATAAGCTTATCGATTTATCACTGCTTATCGAATTTAATCGTCTTAACAGAGTGTAACGAGTTATCAAAATGTTTAGATAGTTTTCGAAAAATGTGGAGATGTCAAAAGTAAAAATTTATAAAGGCATCCAAAGTTTTTACATTTTTGAGTTATCGAAATTTATCGAGCTATCGAATTTTACAGTTATCGAAATTGGTCGAGTTAATGAATTTTGTTGAGTTATCGAATTTTAGTGTTCTTGAAATTCATCGAACTTTCGATATGTATCAAATCATTGAAATTTATCGATAAACTTGAATGTATCGGGTCAATTCGAAGTCCTGCCGAAGTCCTCCAAAGACTTTCTCAGATAAAAAAAAATTGCTACGTGTTAAGTTAGTAAACCTCTCCAAGGCTTCTAAAACTAGAAAAACTGTCGAATTTCGACAGTAACTGGCACTCTAGTTTCTTTAGTTCGATGAACAAAAAAATACCCATAAAAGGGCAAGAAAAATTTATTGGGCCAAATTTTCGAAAGAAATTTGCTACGCTTTCTACTATGGTTTACTAAAGTTTGTTTGTGAAGAGTACTATAAGGCATCCTTGTTTTCAAAAGAATATTATTTCGTAAGGCAAAAATTAGACAGCAGGCTGTAAAATATCTGATGTCAGAATTCTTTGGACATGCAGTAGTGCACTGCTATTCACACACACACGAAATAATAGCAATTTATTTCTTGATCGTTTACTTAAAAGGTCCGTACTTAGCTTTATACATTGAAATAAGCAAAATAAGCATGATCGTTAAAATTAAGCTTGGAAACCCGAAATAAGCAATTCTAAGCAAAACTATTCGGCCTTGCTAATCATGTATGCACTTCTTCAAATCGTTATATCTCGGGTTCTGCTCATCGTAGAGACTTAATCTTAACGTCATTTAAAGCTACAGAAGCGGGTTTAACATTTCTTTATATAAGGTGGTCAAGATTGTCCTAAGCTAAATTAGCTATTATCAGTTGAACTTTTTAAAGTTGATTTGCATAGTGAGGACCAGTAAATTAGGGATTTTAAATTATACCATCGTAATCCTTGTTTAATTCTCTATAATAAACGTGGTTCAAAAAAATGGGCGTTTATTGTTAAAATATTTGTCTTTATGGCGAGATGGGTTATTTTGTGAGAATCAAAAATTTTTTGTAATTTGTTTTCCAAACTTTATGTTGAGTTATGGAACAAGTGTTGTTAATGATGCGATATTCTGCCGAAATCCGCAATAAAATCAGCGTTTAGCTAACTTTAGTCCTGCAATTGCCACGCCTATTTCTAGGGGTTTGTCGCCTCAAAGAAAAATCTTGCCGTACAAATATTATATCTGGATAGGTATTCTATCGAAATCCGCAATAAAATTTTACTTTTTGTAAAAACCCGATGTTTAACACCTTACCAAATGTAACTCAACATAAAGTTTGGAAAACAAATTACAAAAAATTGTTGATTCTCACAAAATAACCCATCTCGCCATAAAGCAAAATATTTTAAAAATAGTCTTGAAAAACGCCCATTTTTTTAACCACGTTTTTTTTTTTTATATAGAATTAAACAGGGATTATGATGGTATAATTTTAAATACCTAATTTACTGGTCTTCACTATGCAAATCAACTTCAAAAAGTTGAACGGTTAATAGCTAAGTTAGCTTTATGACAATCTTGACCATCTTATATATATTTAGCTTTAAAACGACGTTGAGATGAAGTCTCTACGATGAGCAGAGCCCGAGATATAATGATTTGAAGAAGTACATGATTAGTCAGAATCACGAAAAAATTCAAACTTTGACAGATCATATCTCCGAAGAAAAAAAAGGAAAAAAAAATCCTCGAACACGTGTTAGCTTATTTCATGTATAGAACCCATACACAAATTTTAAGCCAATCGAAAGTGTGACACCAAATTTGGTGTCCGATATGAAAAAGAAGGTCTAATATGTTGTCTTCCATACAAAGTATGCTCGACATTTTTTTATATGGAAAAACAAACAATTTTTCTAGAAATTCTCATTCAAATGTTTGAAATTTTGATTAGACTTTGGTGATTTTTTAAAATTTTTCGTACAAATTGAAATTTGGATTTACATAAATATATAGGAAGGTCTACCGCGTGATTTGGCATATGTAGTTGAAACATGGTTAAACATAAGAGCGTGGTTACCCATGAACGTGTACGTAGCGTAGCGTAGAAGTATGTACATAGAAACATATCAAGTTTGCTGTTGACAGAAAGAGAGATCAGCAACGTCTACGTCATGAGCATGCTGTGGTGAGTTTTTGTTAACACGCAGATCCCATAAGATAGATCGTGTCAGCTGACACGTTCTCCGTTTTTACGTCCGTGGGTAACTGCGCTTTAAGTTAGCAAAAAATGGAATCGCTGGGTGATGTGAAGTCAATAAAAAATTTATTCAACATATAATACAAGTTTAATTTGCGTTAACATTTCGTTGGACAACAATATTAACAAACAAATTTTCAATGGAAATAGTAATGTTACCTTATGTAACGTCACTTCAGATACTTCGGTTAATAGAAAAGGAAAGATTTTTATATCCACAAATTGTATACAATAGTCTTGCCCAATTCGCAGAGTTTTGCAATTTTGTAACCCAAGTCAAAACCAATGATTCAATAATTAAAGAAAAACAATATTAACAAAAAAACTTTCAATGGAAATTTTTTGTAATGTTACCTTATGTAACGTCACTTCAGATACTTCGGTTAATAAAAAAGGAAAGATTTTTATATCCAAAAAATTTATACAATAGTCTTGCCCAATTCGCAGAGTTTTCCAATTTTCTAACCCAAGTAAAACCCACGATTCAAAAATTAAAGGTTTGCTCACTAGTGACATTAGACTTTTGATACTTCCTTAACCCTTTCGCTATTTTGATGCCATATGGCGTCATGCTTTTTTGAATACTCACAGAATTGAGCTTATCTGAAATTATATTTTTATATGCAACGCTGTAATGGGAAGTTTTATAAACTATATTTTAATACGGTATTGTTATTTTTATCCACAGTAGATGAAAAATTTCAATTTTAAAACTTTACTAAAATATTGATTTTCTTCTGCTTAGAAAGGTCTATATTAAAATACTATATTTTACCAATTAACCCAATAAATTAAAAACAAATAAATATACTATAGTCTCCAAAATAGTGTCAAATATTGCTAGAACTTGTAATTTAATTTAAAAAAGTGCTAATAAACGCGTGGTATATTTTTAAATGTGTATGATGCCATATGGCATCAATAATATTTGAAGGAGCTGAAATCCGCACCAGCAAATAACGATATGTTTGTACTGGGAAATTGCAACTGGTAGATTTTTTAAATGAATTATTAAATCTATGCTCCAACTTATTTTATTAAATTTTTGTGGTGTTATTTAATTTGATTACAATAAAATAAAATACCATATTAAAAAATCCTTGCATATTTTTTACACCAGTTAGTACAAATGATGCCATATGGCATCATTCCAAAAAACACTTTAGAATCGCATTTTGGAAAAAAATTAAATTGAATGTTATTATATTATGTATTAAGGATCGTTTAATAAAAAAATTGGATTTTTAAAGCCCGAATCTAAAAAGATGTACCGTAAGGGTTAACTCCCTTACAAAAGCTTTGCACACACACTCACGAGGGAGAGAGAAAACTGTTTTCTGAGCAAACCTTTTATTATTGAATCATGGTCAAAACCCACTTCTATACTTACATGTATATCGTTACACTGAGGGAAATAATGCGATGCCGTGAAATAAAGCCATAGGAAATAACGCCTATGGCTTTATTTCACTTTAGATTGAGAAATAAAGCCTATGGCTTTATTTCACTTTAGATTGAGAAATAAAGCCGTATTTTTGCGTATGGTCTTATTTCTCACTGTGAAAGTGAAATAAAGCCATTATTGCGTTATTGCACCTTTGATAGTTGTTTATCTAGTGCACAGCTGGTGTGTATATGTACATAAAGTAACTCGGTAATTCTCCAGTTGAAGGTACAACTTCTAAAAAAAAACGTCCAAAACTGTCAGGAGGCGTACCATCGGTGCATTTTTTATCCTTGTATTAACAATTCGGAGGTGGGGGGTTTATATTGTTAACCGTGTAAAAGTAAAAAAAAAAACACTTTTTAAATGTTGCTCTTTTTTATGAGTAATTGCCCGCTCAAAAATGCACTAAATGACCAGTATTCTCTTTTGAAACACTAGCAAAATATATTATTTGAAAAACTTTTTCAAAAAGTACATAAATTTTACAACAAAAGATAGTTCATTTTGTTATAAAAAAAACAGTAAAAAATGTTCCCGTACTGAAACGAGGAAATGCGAAATGGCGTAAAGTGCTGCCACTTTATTTATATTTCGTAATAATTCAGTTTTCCTTATGTGGCGTCTGCAATGTTGAGTACTTTTCGGTTTTGTCATTAGCAATTTTATACACACTTTAATAATACTTACATATATGTGTAAATATCAATAAATAGTTATTCAAAACAAAACTAACGGTTTAAATGACCAGTTTACCTGCTAAAATCAAGAAAATTCGGAAATTTCTAGTGCAACTCGCACAAAATCTAGTTTTATTAAGGTATAAGTTCTTGAGCGGTCAGACCTAAAGCTCGGGGTTTTCAGACATTTATTTGTAGGTTCTGAGGAATAAAATGACAGGTATTAAACAAATGTGCCAGTTACCAAATGCGAGTAACTCAATTTCACGTATTTCATAAAAAAGTGAAGTTTCTTGTGGTAGTCGTTGAGCGGTATAAAACATACTTCCTCAATTCTTCAGAAGGAGAATCCTAGGTTAAAGGACAACTTACTACTCTGCTACTTATCATTGCTGAAAAATCTTCTTGAGCAAACGCGTGATCAGTGCGTAATTTTTTACTTAATGTTTGTCTTTCGTTAAGCACAACCAATCAAGGGCCATAAAATTCATAAGCCCTGGTATAATATTTTGTGTTTGTGTATTTGGGTCTGTGTAAAAAATGCTCACCTCTAAAAATTATTTGAATGGTGAGTACTGGATAATCCTTACTGATATAAATCCGAAAGGTTTGTTTTTTAGGCTTTCACGCATTAACTACTCAACCGATCTTAATGAAATTTCGCACACTGGTGTCATTTAGCCCAGCTTAAAATACAGGGTAGATCTATCCCGATTAGACAAAGGGGCGTGGCACCCCGCCTACAAACGGAATTTTTGATACTGCATACCTCGGAAAGTATTTGTGGTAGAGTACAGGAACTTGGTATGGAGATATATGAAATCAACACTATATTCATGGAAAAAATATGCGTTCTTAGAAAAGGGCCCGTAGCACCTGCCATACGGACTGAATTTTTCACACTACCACCTGTTAAAAAATTAACTTGAATTGAAATTATTTTATAGCTTACACGAATTATTACAAAATGGATAGCGATCGAGTCGTTATAACCCAGAAATGGTGACTTTTAGGAAATAAAGTGTCATAACGGATTTTAGAAATAATTGCATGATTACACTTTTGTCTAACCTATTTTTATGATAATCCTACCGTTCAGCTAAAAAATAGTAAAAATCAATTTATGTGACCTTTGACCCTGAATAATGTTTTTTACAGATCTGGGATCGATAAGGACTT
>NW_016169147.1:0-7344 GCF_001687245.7 Rhagoletis zephyria
CAACACCAGTTACACGGCTAATTAACGAATTTTTTGTTGTGGCATTAAAATATTTATTTATAACAAAACGGCAAATACTTCTCAGTGTTTAATGAATGGGACAAGCGCAACTAAAATAGGTCTTAATGTTAGCATCCATAACTGAAAGTCAGCCTCCGAGAGGATCCTAGTACAAAAAGATTTAATTTTATTTATATATATACGAACTTCAAAGATATGCTGATTAATAGGAAAACTCTGACAACTGCCTTTCAATTCACCACAGCCTTACGAAAGACTGATTGAATGGTCTGCCAACGTGAAGATCTCGTAGTTATGCAGTTTGCCTTTTGGCAATACGTGTTTTAAAAATTAAATTAATTTAAAAATATATGTATGTATATTTTTCTTTTTAAAACAATAAAAACCAGTAAATGGAAGAAAATTTAATTAAAAAATAAAATAAAATTAAAATAAATAAACACATTTTTAAAAATTAAATGAAATTAAAAATATACATTTTTCTTTTTAAAGCAAAAAATTTAGAAATCATTCGGAATTCGGAAAAGAAAAAAAATTAAATATAAAAAATAAGAAAATAGTACTTAAAAATTAAAGGAAATAAAAAAATATATATTTTCGTATTTTTAAAACAGAATCTAAAGTTAAAAGAAATATAATTAAAAAATTGAAGAAATTAAAAAGAAATAAATTAAATGAATTACACAAAAAATAGTTTTCTTTAAATTAATAAAATCTTTATGCAGAAGAAAATTAAAGTGAAAAAAAATTTTATAAAAAATAAAAAACTAAACTGCTTTTATTTGTTTATTAAATATTAGTGGTATTCACCTAAACCGAGAACTTTATCAAGCAGATATTCTTATAAATTTAAGCGCTCTGTAACATGAACGCTCCATTGCATTGGCTTCAGTTTACCTAGATTATTGAGTGAAATCGTTGGAGAAATTTATCAGAAATATGTAAGGGGAATTCCACAGAAATTTAGAAAGTTTTTTATTAAATACTTTTTTTTCAATTTAATTTTCGTTTGGTTTGAGATTTAAATAGAGGTATATTTTTATTCTAAAATTTCAAAGAAATATTATTAAAAAAGCAAAAAAATAAATTAAGATCTTCGAAATTATTGATATATCAAATCAAGGGAAAATTAAATTAAAAAAAAATTAAAAATATAAAAAAATGTAAATAAATTAATATAAGGAAAACTATTTTTTTTTGTAATTTCTAGGATACTAATTTTGTGGATTTTCAATCATGTCTATTTTAAAAATGTTCATCATATTTATTTTAAATTTTAAGTTTATTTTTTTTTTTTTTTGATTTAATTATTTTCTTTTTCGGGTTTAATTTTCTTTAACATTTAAAATTTTATTGTTTTAAAATATTTTTTTTTTATTTAATTTAATATTTAAAAATGTTTTTTTTTCTACAAATTTAATAAAATTAAATAAAAGTATATTTTTCTTTTTAAAACCATAACATAAAATCTTTCTAAACAATTTTAGGAAATAAAAAAATATGTATTTTTCTTTTTAAAATAATAATATCCTAAGAAATTAAAAATATGAAATAAAATAAATTTCTAAAACTTGAATATAACTAATGAAATGACTATTTTTCTTTTGAGAAAATTAAACATTGTAACAAAAGGAAAATTTTATTAAAAAAAAAAGAAGAAAAAAATCCGCGGCACGAATACTGGATTTTGGGCCTCTCGAATGAACCACCGGTGCTTTATTCACTCGGCTATTGCGACCGTTGGAGCGCAGCGAGCTATGATATACAAGTGCTTTCTCTCATAATTGCTTTTCATCATCATTGGCTTTCATTTGTCTTACGAAGTACAATTTACTATCTTAACCCCGTAATTTTGAAGATAATAGCGCGTTTTAACATTTGAAAATATCCTCGAAATTTTTCACGAATTACTTGCCTTTTGTTTTTTAAGTACCAGTGCTGGGCATTCCCAAAGCGATATAAGACCGTTTCCCTACTTCCTTCGAGGTTGCAGCTTTGGCACTGAGAGTTGTACGGGAGGCCCATCCCAGCTTTATATTCACAAAGGCGCCAGTGACCCGCAATCGTGGCTAATAACGTTTCTTGACCTCCTTATGAGCTCTTCAGTTTTTGTTTTTTCGTAGTGCTTCTACTGGCAGCTTTAAAGGTTTGTAGATTGTTCCATTTTGACTCAGGCATTCGTGCGAATTGCATTCTCTTCATTCCCCCTTTGATTATTCAGAGTGGACAGTTTATTGACTCTCCTTCGGGTTCATCAAAAGATGCTCCTGCCACATCCAATTCACCAGGCCGGAAACCCTAACGTACATTATCTCCGAGTAATATGTCGGTTGGTGATGTCAATGCCAAACTGCTGAGAAAATGTAGAGGTTTTGTACTTCTGCACAAAGCCATTTAAATCCACCACCACTTCCGCTTGGAAAAAACTATCAAGTAAGCTAGTTGGAATAAGAAGGAGGTTTCCAGAATTTCAGAGAATACCTTCGCATCCATACCTCAGGCTTGTTAATTGTCTTTCTCTTGGACAGTCGGGCCTCCATTATGGCCCTGGCGTCCCTTAAAGGAACGTAAAAGCTGGTTAAATAACACAAAATTCTTTTAAATAGAGTAACTAGTTAAATTAAAGTTTATTTACAAATGAAATTTAGGTTTCTGGTTATCGCAATATCCCTGAAAACGATGGGGCCTTTCGGGGTACTATTCGGTTTAAAAATTGAGTATAAGCAAATCAATCGTTCCGCTTGGCTTTGCATTGTGCCACGTCCAAGCCGTCCTTCACAAAAAAAAAATCCAAGCAGGTAATTAGATCGAAGTAGTAGATTTAGCTTAGGTCCTTGGACATAGTAATGTCTTTAGAAGCGATGCATTTCCCAGGGATTCTTCTATAATGACTTCAAACGGTAATGAGATCTCACCCAGAACTGTTTGTAAAACGCAGACCTGAGGATGCTAGAATAGTACCGTTTCCCAGTTGCTCAGAAAACCACCCAACGGACCATTCGCACAATATCCTGAACAGTCCTACTATGTTCATAGTTTCATTCATTTTCGCAAAAGTTTATTGGAAATATTCGATTAAAAAAAAAAAACCACACCCAAAAAAACAAATAGACGATCATTGCAGGTAGTACACACTTCCATCCTGCACATCCACATACATACATACATGCATAAAAATGTATGATATTTAAATTTGCATGACTTACACATATCACTTTGCCACATGTCATTGATATACGATTGTGCATTTATTTGCATATTTTTGCACACTTCACCGCACCAAAACCACACAAAAACTGGACATAATCCCACAAGTACTCAACAATTCATGCATATACTACATACATACATACATATATATATATTTATTGGTAAAAGTATGCATGGACATGTGAGTATTTCAGCACGTCAGATAGATTTACAACTGTTTGATTGATTGCAAATACAACACTGTCGTGCAGCCAGTTAGTCCGGTCAGCCTGAAATCCGTGACAAATGTTAATTTTTATACAGAAGGAGAGTGGATAGAAAAAATGTAAGCGATTAAAAGTGTAGTGCAATGCAATGAGTCAGACGTTCGTTCGAATTTATGTACATACATAAAACCAGGTATGACAATCAGCCATTGGAGGAAAAAATTAAATTTAATGAAGCGTATATCTCTTTTGGTGACTAACCAAATACTCGTATTTTCCAATTGCTTTCCAAATGCATACAAACCACGATGCAATTTTTTGTTTAGATATTAAAAGTGTGTGGTATGTATGCAACATTTCATTTCATTATGTCATTTATTGAGTGTAGAGCTGTCGAACTGAGGTGAGAGAAGAGCAGGTTTTGAAGGACATTAGAAGAGATGTGAGCACAGCAAGTCGCGGCCTATTTTAAATACACCCAAAATAATACATTTATGATTATGTCACGACACTCCTAATTTATGAAGTAACTGAAAGTATTTGATTTTAAACACCGAAATTGCAAGTTTGTTTCTTTAAATGCCTTCAATCGGCGTGTCCCTAGAAAATCTATGTATCAGTTCGAATCTAATAGGCGGGCACCTAGATTGGTTACGATAGGTTGGAGTCAGTACATTAACTGTGGGCAATACAGAAATATTTTTTTTTACATAAAACTGCTCAATATCTTTTCGGGGTTGATCTCAATTGGTTGGCTTTACAATATGTAGGACCAGCTTTATGCAGATCGCTTAGTATACCAAGGCTTTTTTTTAATTTGCTTTAGAAACCAGACAATTTTACCTGTTTTGAACATGAATTTACTATTAAACTGACTCCGAAGTATAAGAACGTAGCTCTTTGCTAAGTAAGTCACATAGACAAACATAAAGTTCACAACTTTTTTGTAAAATGCTTTATGGGGGATTTCTTCTGATACTTTATAGTCTTGTTGCACATAGTTAGACGCTAAAATGAAACAAGTAATTTTTAGCAAAAAAAAACCGACTTCAACTCTCATATAAAAAAAAAAAATTAGTATGGGGCCACCTCTGAGACACTACCTTTCCGATGCAAAAAGAATTATCGTAATCGGTTGACGTGGTCCAAAGTTATGCGGTAACATACATAAAAAAAAAAAAAAAAAAAAAAGATTCCGACGAACTGATAACCTCCTCGTTTTTTGGAAGTCGGTTAAATATGTTTGTATTTAGAAGCTTTTTATGCCAGAAATACACTCGCAGCTGTACCGTTCGTTTCTGAAGGTTAACCTAGTCAACGTTTTCTGATATCTGGATGTTCTGCTGATCTGATATTGATCCCGGCGCACACATACAAAGTTGAAGTACGCTACTCCGATCATTCAATTTTTAGTGGTCACAAAAATTTTTTATTATGATCCCCAGTACATCCCACAATAAGTCATATGTGGCAGGTGTCATCAAAGTGTACATAAAAAATAGTGAACGAGTCGCTCGTTAACGACTGTTACCATTCGCGCCCAGAGCTTACGGAAAAGTTAAAAAATTAATAAGAAATAACTTAAGTTTGTCAACAACTTGACTTACCAATCAACAAGACTGGAACGCCACTTCCGAATGGGATTTAAATGACAATGCTTAAATTAAAGCACACACATCGCATTTGTAGGTCCACATGCAAATGCAGCACCGCTGGAATTGATTAAAAATAACATAGAGAATAAAGAAGATACAATGGAGACGTAATCGTGGCCACTGAATCGCAACAACGCAGCCCAAAATGACAACAAGTGCTGGATTTGCTGAGCAGAGGAGCCAACGGGCATTCCAAATAACAGACAGACAAACAGACTCACAGACGTTGGACAAACAAACAGACAATACGACATCCTGTTGACAATGCACAACTGGGCAACTGAGCAAACGGCAGCCCAATCAATGATGAGCTAACCTGGCAGGCGACAGTCAGCCAGTCGGACAGTCAGCCAGTCGGACAGTCAGCCAGTCGGACAGTCAGCCAGTTGATGGCGGCTAGTATGTGTGGCTGTTAGGCAGCCATTCATGTGCATATTATCTCGTGTTTTTCGCGGTACAACAACGTAAATCTCAACAGACGAAGTCGCGACAACGGCAGCGTTAAGTACTCTCGTAGAATGACCCGTCGGGCATGTGGCAGCGTGTGCGCCAGCAGTTAGCAGGCAGGGTACAGAGAGCTGAATGACAGCGTTCAAGGGTGCAGGCGGTGGCAAAATGTGGACCACCAGCTATGCTGCGGTAGCCCAGTTTACCAACTTAATTGAGCATTCTCGAAATATAGTATGTGAATATACACGTACATATATTCATATATGAATGTGAATACAAATAAAGGACCGATATGTAGAAGCAAAAAAAAAAAAACAAGAATGAAATTAAATAAACACAAAATCAGGCGAGAGGAAAAGAAGAGAAATTAATGTAAGCTAGTGGGTAATGCAAACGAATAACATACAAAAATGAAATTGTTTAAACGAACGAAGAATGAACAACTTAAGTCACTGCCTTAAGTACTTATCAGCGATGCTAATCGTTGATAAAATCAGGCGAGAAAGGAGACGGCGAGCGACAACGACAGCGACTGGACAGTCGGACACAATGCAAGCCGATGGACAAGCGGCACAAAGGTTTATATACCCGTGTTTGTATGTATGTAGTACCTAGTTCTACATGACAACTGAATGAAGATGTGAGGAAGCTACTTATGAGCGCCCAAAATTTCAGAGTACGTACTGCATAGGGCAAGTACTTGGGCGGTGAAAGTGCAATGGCTTTATTATTAAAGCAAAATAAGGAATCTTTAAAGAATAGCGCCATTAATTGACCGATTGATCAGCTTGTTTAAGTACGCGTATGATCGCCAATCGCTCACTCTCTTCCAAGCCGCATGCTGGCTAACAAGCCCCTCCGCTGCGACAACCAACCTACCGTGCTAGCGGTCTAAGATCGGTGAGAAATCGAAATAAATTCTTGGTTTGGTGAAACAGTTTAGGCAATCGCTTAAACCACATGCGCTTTAAAGCCATTCATTTTACTAATTTTGGGTTTTCTTTTTGTTTGGAAATTTTTTTTTTTTTTTTTTTTTTTTTTATTTGATAAATCGTTGACCATTTCACGCATTTCAAACGCATTACACGCAGTGACGAGCGCGCACACGCGCACACGCAAGCATTCAAGCGTGGCGGAGGGCTGAATCAAATAAATTTATTGCCCGTATTTAAAATGTAATTAATCAGGCCAGTTTAAGGCTTGGAAAAAATAAATAAATAAAATAGTGTTTGAAGTGAGCAACTGGGCATAAATCGTTCAATGTCTGCACAAGCGTTCGAAATCGATTTGATACATGCGTATGTATGTTTGTACATAAATAAATAAAACTCAAACGCCAGTTGATGGATTTACCACAAAAATCAATTCGATTGCCAAATGAAATAAAATCCATTCTCCTCTGTAGTGGCAGCAAGTAAATTCAGAATGTACCTGCATATGTATGTATGTAAATATGTACTTATGCACTAACACATATTGATGTCAATATACATATTTGCCACCGTATGCCTTGCTGCTTGCAGTTCAGTTAGTTTTACTTTCACAAAAAAACAAAAAAAAATCTTAAGCAAACGCAAAAAAAAAATTAAATCAAATTAAAATTGAAACTTAAAATTAAATAGCAACAAGAATGGCATTGGTTAAAAGTGTGTCGAATGTCGGCTAATTACTTGCAGTTTCCGCCTAATTCACATTTGCAGTGAACTGCAAGTTTCCCTTCACCATAGCCAGTGGCGGATTTAAATATTTGCCGCCCCTAGGCAATTCATAACTTGCCGCCCTTTTTTCACGAAAAAAAAAAA
>NW_016169147.1:7369-17930 GCF_001687245.7 Rhagoletis zephyria
AGTGTGGTAACCTTTTAGATGATTCTCGTTCTCGGGGCAGCGTGTCGGCTGTTTCTTTGCGTCACGCGCAGGCGCGCCGTCAGGTTTCTAAGCCGCGTGAATGAAAGTTAAATGGAAATTTCAACGACTGCTATACTAAGGAAAAATTCGCAGCGTAATTCTAATTTTGAATTGTATTGAATGAGATGAATCATTAATAATATTTTACAGACACAAACACAATTTCAAGTGCAGCTGAATCCAAATAAATTTTTTTCTTTTAATTTAGCTGTCTTAAATTTTGCCGCCCCTTAATTCTGCCGCCCTAGGCTTCAGCCTATGTTGCCTGTACGATAAATCCGCCACTGACCATAGCCGTTGGGCCAGCCAAGCCGCTTACTTTTTTTTTCTTTTTACACTTAGTTACTATTACTGGAGGTAAAATAAAGAAAGGTTTGGCATAAAAAAAACAACTAACGGCATTCAACACCTTTCACCAGCCACACACATACATATATAAATATAACTTTATTTCTCAAAACGGTGGCACGTTAGTGCCGGCAGTGTTGCGGTTCTAGTATGGCAACTGCAAAAGTTTCTTTAGACTTTCATTTCAATTTTGGGTTATTTGGCTGCTAGTTGTGTCCACCGAACATAGCCTAGAATTCAAAAACACTTTTCTGCTGGAACTACTAATGTTGTTCTATGCCACAAATTCATTTTATCTGCATGCTAGGGTAGAGTCCTTTTCATCGATTTCAGCGGAAGGTGGTTTGAGCACAAAGCTCTACATCCATTGCAGTCTATTAGAACTTGCATAGTCTATCTTCGGAAAAAGCCTGCTCATATTAATCGGCTCCCTTCGTATCCGCCCGCCAAGTCACGTCCATCTATATTGTAACGCTTCTTATCAACTTGCACTGCTTCTTTTTGCTTTAGCTGTTTTTGAAATCTAACAAATTGTCGGAATTAAAGCAGCTTGGGGGCGTTTTGAGCTCCTCATATCTAATAATGAATTCCACTGCTTTGTTGACTGCTTTCCGGCTTCCAGTGGCTTCTATACATTGTCGAACCGAAGATATTGGGGATAAGCTACACTCTGTCTTTTGAGGAATATGCTTCGGTCTTCCAGGCTGAGGTAATTGCAATCCACAAAGCCATAGGCTATGTGGTGGAAAATAGGTGGAGTGAAAGGAGTTTACGTGTCTGCAGTGATAGCCAATCTATACTTAAGGCATTGGCAGCCCTCTAACTACTTTCAAACCAGCTCGGTAAAGCAAGTCTCGACTAAATTAGGGATTTCAAGTAACTCGGGAGTACCTGGTAATGAGAATTCTGACAAATAAGCTAGACCAAGAATTTCTCGTTCCGCAAGCAGTTATAGCACTCGCACCTCGGTCATCGAAGCCACCATCAGAAACTTTGTTGAATACTTCGTTCAGCAATGACTGGAAGGCAACGAGGGGCAGCAGGTGGGCAAAATTCATGTTGCCTTCAATTTCAGAAGGCCTATCTAGCTATCTTCTCTCTTTGAGTAGGCGGAACTGCAGACAACTTGTTGGTCACTTCGTGTGGCACAAACACCTCACATGGGCGTGTGGTCTGTATGCATTGTTTTCGTGCCTGGTTTCGACCAAAAAAAAAGTTATACCAATCTGAGAACCCCGGCTAGCAATAACCTGCGCGTTTGCTTTAGCCCTCAGAGGTTTAGCACCAGGAAATCGAAGTTGTTCCAAAGCTTATTTGTTTTCTGCCAGTTTGCAGTGTTTAAGGTAACTATTAAGGAAGCGATTGCTTCAGCGGACAGGCCTCTGACTAGTTTCATGGCATAAAAGGAAGATTTTGATTGACGAAAATCTTATATTTGAAGTTAAAACCCACCAGAAGCTTCAATAGCATTGTTGAAGCGATTGTGAATAATTCGTTCGAAAAACTTCCCCACTGTGTCAAACGTACAAAGAGGACGATAGTTGAAATGAGAATCAGAGCCTGTCGCTTCCGTGATTTTGGCTACTCTCCCTTTTGAATACACGTGACGAATATTTCGGCGAATATTGTGCTATGCTGACTTACAGAAATCCTGAGTTCGATATTGGGAATTTAATCTGGGCATGGAACTTTTTATGATCCTATTCCCGAACTGAAAGTTGTTTTAAAGACACCCTGACACAGTATAGGATTCTTTCCTCACATTACAGGAAACTGCAGCTCAGACGTTGATATTAGATTAAGTTAGGCTGGCTAGCCGCTGCGTTATTTCGCAGAGAGCATTAAGCTGCTTACAGATTCGGTAAAAAAAAAATTTACTCCGCGGAAGCAGAACCGCAGTCTTTCATACTAGTAACGCCAGTACGCACCGCGGAGCCCAATAGACCATACATTTATTGCCTTAATATTAGTCGCACTCGAACATACCGTCCGATTGCTACTCAATAGTTCCGGCCCCTTTTTTATGGCTAATATTCTGCCTAGAAAATACTGAAATAATTCCAGCAGACAGCTTGCATGAGTTACTAAGTTTAAATTTCACGCCGTATATCGCAGCGTCTACTCTCTCGTCCATTTTTGTCCGAACTGTATACACATGCACCAATTTAGTCATCCTATTGCCCTTCCGCTAGCCCTCGACCTCAAAAAGAGCTTTCGTATTCGTTCCAAAGTATAAACATAACTAAGTACATTTGCGGATCACGAAGTCTGTTCTTCTAGAAATTGTTGACGCATTAAGCCTATCAAGCAATTTTTAATACCGCAGATATTCTTGGCCGTCAAGTCCGCCAGCAGAAGATGTAAGACCTTATACTCATTTGAGCAAGGATTTCTTCTTTACTGCTGTCCACCAGAACAGTACTCCATTGAATATTTAATATCTGAATATCGTCGTAAAGCAAGGATCTGCAGTTTCTCATCTAAGGTTTCAGCGGCTATGGAAGCTTCGAAGAAGATAAAATTAATTTTTCGGGAAGAGATATCTTTTTCTTTAGTAATCGTCTGTAGAGCGCTGGCTTTCTTATTCATTTAAAACACCTTCACCACTGTCATCGACCTATTTCATAAATGGTTAAAGAGAGCACGCATTACCACGAGCACACATTAATATCGGTAAATAATTACCAGGATAAGGCCAAAATTAGACCAGAAGCAAAATATAAGAGACCATTTTTTTTAAAGCGAAGATGTACCGATCAAGATTGCGGTTTTCACGGGTAAGAACCTAATAGCCAAGAACTCTAATCAGCATACAAAAAGGGAAAGCTACAAAAATCAGATGGAGGAAGAAAACAAGTCAATATACTGCCGCATTCATTTTTGAATATTGGGTTCGGGACGCCAATTATATGCAACATAAAAGGTTGAGAAGACTGATGGTTCAGCAAATATGAAGTGCCGTATCACAACTGACCTAGATAGAGATAGATAGACAGCTGATTGAATAAAGCACTACGACCATTAGGTCTATTATGCCCTCAGCTAATCACAGTACTTCAACTAGCTCTAGAGACTCTAGAAATATCAGAATTGATTCCGGGGGTAGAGAGTGTATATGGTCCTCCCTTGACCATAAATACGCTATGCTCCCCTCTCTTCTACGTGCGACGGCCACACACTCTAGAAGTAGGTGCAATGAAGTCTCCTTGACAGCGTCGCAGAAGCGACATAGGTCACTAAACCAGATTCCTAGCAAGTGCCCTCTTAACCTGCAGTGACCCGTCAAAATAACTGTAATGATCCTTAGTTTCTCCTCCTGTATCATTGTAGATTGTACCCTTCTGGTAAGCTTTTGGATTGATGAAGTCCCATGTTATTACGCCAATAAAGTTCCCGCAGCTTCATGTTTTCCTTCCTGAGCGCTTTTATTATCGTGTTGGGAATTATTGATATTGAATTATTCATATAGGGGTCGTGGCAGCACCCTGTCTGACCAAATGGCTCGCTTCCCTATTGCCTTCGACTCCAATGTGACCTGGTATCCATAGCAATTGAAGGGTATTATTCTCAGCCAGAGCATTAAGCCTCGCTACATACTCAAGAACTACCGAGGACTTGAACTCGAAGCAAGGGAGAGCCTTGAGTGCAGCGTGGGTATCGCTTAAAATCAGGATTCTCTCGTTTCGGTACTTTCTTCGAAGATTATACTCAGCACACAGACAGATGGCATAGATTTTCACTTAAAAACAGTTGGGGAAGGGTTCCAGATTGATTTCTTTAGATTTTACTCAGTGGTTTTAGACTAAATTTTTCGTCAAAATGTGTCCATCTTTTGTTGGTGCAAGTTCCACTCCTATCACATACCTCCATCGGCATCTCTATTGAATGTAAAATTGATTCGCTACAAGTTTTAATTGTACCAAGAATCGAAATCAGCTCATCGCTAGTTAATTCAATACGAAATTCACATTTTATTTCACAGGGCAAAGCAAAAGAAACTATATAAGTAAATACTATTTAAAGGTGTGAAGGCGTCGTCAATTGTAGTCACGAAAATGAGCATTTAGTGCTTCACAACCAACTTAGCAGCGAGAAATGCAAAACAACTCGAGGCTGCTGCAACTTGGCAAAACCATTGACAATCTTCGTTATATGGACTGACCAATCCGCTAACTGATTAGGTGACTCGACACAAGATGGTGGTTGTGAGCGACTGCATAGCAGTTTGGGGCTGTTTGGCTATTGTTTACGGCCAAGTGGCACGTAATGCGCGCACAAATAGCGCTCAAAATCACCCGGCAAACGACGACATTGCCGCCACGGAAACACTTGTTTCTCGACGGCCCAGTCACATTCTAAAGAAATTTGCAATTTTAATTCTTAATCGCAGCCGGCGGCGGTGGTGGTGACCAAGCCAACAACTGGCGAACTGCTGATCGGACCATCAACCCACCAGCCAGCCAACAAACCAGCCACTGTAGCCAGTCTGTGCAGGCAGCCACCCTTCGCTCCATGGCGCGCTTACGTTCATCGTGTTGAATTTATGCAAATTTATGCGACAACGAGCGAACTTTTCTGGCAATTTGTTGCATGTGGCAGCGGATGTGAGTGTAAATGTGTGTGTTGGCGTGTATGTGAATGCGCGCCAGTAGCGCAGGCGGAGCCGGTGGCTATGTTGCCAACATACATTTGTTGCCATCGTTTGTTTACTATTTTTGAAAGGCGAAAAAACAAAAAACAAAACTGCTGCTGATAGTTGGGGATAGCGTAGCGCTGCGTACGTTGGCAATTAATTGTGCGAACGGCTGGGCTGCTGCCGAAGGAACCCTGGCTGCTAAGCCAACGGTGGTGCGCCAGTCGTGACAACAAGCAGCAAAAGACACACACACACTCATACATACATATATACAGCAAGCGTGAAAAATATTCATACCCTGACGTTTTGACTATTTTGATTATTAATATTTTCCATACCAAGTCTTTCATAGTTAATTTTAAAGTTAGGAGAACGAAGGTACTTACCTACGCTGATGACTTGGTTTTTGGAAAATTCTTGCCAGAAATTAGTGAACTGATGGAATCGGCACTTATAACAACTGGGCCAAAGATGGAAAAAGGAGTCGGCTCTGGTCTGTACTCCAAGAACCTTCAAATAACATATCGTCTGCCTGATAACTATAGTGTCGTTCATACGGAGATCTTTGTCATATAGAAGGCGGCTTGCCTTATACGGGATAGTTTATCTCTGTCAGGGAACGTCACCAAAGCTAGGCGGTATTGACAGCTTTAGGCTCCAATGTAGTAAAGTCGAAAGCAGTACGGAAATGACGTGCAACTCTAGCCTCACTGAGTCATGTCAAAACGTCTCTCTGCTGGGTTTCTCGATACAGTAATATATAAGGGAAAGAAACAGCCGATGAGCCACGGCTCGGAAATACAAATAAGCGAAGCGGGTAACTCGCTACTGCCAGCGATTTCGTTTCTGGTATAACTAAAACGTATGGATTAATCGGGACGACTGTGAGATCTCAAGCTCCTTGTGGCCGAGACTCAATAAGATCGTACTGAGGAACTATGGTCACTAAACAAATCTGCAGTCAGGGCTCTTACTGGTGTCGTCACAGGGCGCTGTGCTATAGCACCAATGCTCCGGCGATGGCGTATACCAACAAGCTGCCTCGGCAGAAGTTGTTGCGATGAGGACGAAGAGGAATCGGTTCGCCATTTCTTGTGTCAATGTCCAGCTCTCCATAAAGGCGTCTAGCGAAACGTTGGTGTCTTTGTCGCGGGGCTAGACCTTAAGTGGTGACATGGGGGCCCTTAGGGGTTTCCATGTCGGCATGAACTAACAGGGATGCTTCGCATGGGAACCTGTGTGGGACATGTGCTCACGCAGTTTCCGATGTGGAGATTACCGTACCAACAAACCCAGGGGGTTTCGCGTGTGCGAGGCTACGGGTGTCACAATCCCGGGTACCCCAGTCAAAGGCTACCAGNAAAGGCTACCAGTCCTGAGTCGGTGGAGGTTCAACTGGAAGAAGTCTACGGCTTTCGAGAGTCATACCAAAGACTTTAAAAATGGTGCCACGGGGAACAGATGCCCCCGGAGTGTTTTCGTCGGCGAGACGAGCAAAACTGGTGACACAAACAAGGCTTGCAAGGCAGGCAAGGCAAACACTGGCATGGCTTACACGACTAGAAAATGGAGAAAATGGTGAAAATGGAGATAATGGAGAAAACAGATGTAATTGGAGGAAAAGTGTGGTGGGAACCGCTCGAAATGGTGAAAAAGTTGTGCGCAAGTTGAGCAATTCGATCCGTTGCGAAAGCTGAGCCGTGTCACNAAAAGTGTGGTGGAAACCGCTGGAAATGGTGAAAAAGTTGTGCGCAAGTTGAGCAATTCGATCCGTTGCGAAAGCTGAGCCGTGTCACCGCTCCTGGATGTGGAGGGTGCCCACGAACGAGGCGAGTAGGACGTGTGAGATAACCAAGACGGAGCAAGATGGTGAATGTGTGTCGAGCAACTCGATCGATCGAAAGTTGAGCAAGTAGTGTCACCGCTCCTGGATGTGGAGGGTGCCCACGAGCGAGGCGATTAGACTTGTGAGACGAGCAAGACGGAGTATGAATGTGGAGTGAAGTAGTCGTGTAAGTCGTTCTACTGTGACCTGAGTCAGTTAAGTGGGTCAGGGTGAGTTGAGCCAGTCCANTGTGAGCTGAGTCAGTTAAGTGGGTCAGGGTGAGTTGAGCCAGTCCAGCAAATCTCGCCGGCGAGCATTACTCCGGTCTGTTCATGGGTACGGCCCCTTTGGGGAGTATCGTGGTGGCTGTGGTTTAATACCTAAATGCGGGTAGAACCAGCAATGGTTCAATGTGGAGTTGCATTGCAACCGGATGTCGTGATCCAGAGAACGTCAGAGGTTTAGGTAGGCCTCGGCCCTACCAAGGTGGTAAGTGTGTCCACCACATACTGCTAATTGGTACTGAAGTGCTTGCAGTTCAGGGTAGTTATTAATGCAAAAATTAATCCGTTGTGCCAAATGCGGGCACCGTGGTTAAAGCCGTTGGCAGGAAATCACGTAAAGCCTACATGAAATCTCCATAAAGGCGTCTCCCGCATTTGGGATCATGCTTTTTCAATAGTTTAGGGAGATAGCGGAGGTGAAAATATCGAACTTCCACGGCTACATTCCGATACCGACAGTATTGGTTAACCTCGGTTTGAAAGATGTGCCTCCTCCTGGAACTCATAGATGGCATTCACAATGGGCAAATATGCCTCTGAGTGGAAGTATAAGTCATTCGTACGCGCCTACCTAACCTAACCTAACTTTAATTTTTCTTAGTTTTCTTATGAAAATATAGTTTATTCAACAGCAAAAACCACAATAATCCATTTATTTTAATTTCATACAAAACTCAGGGAAAATGCAAGAAATACCAAGAAATTTTCATCTAATTTCTTAGCTTTTGAACTCGATTTATTGGAATCTACGCAGTTTTGTAGCCCACTAAATTTAGTTTTGCCGAGGGTGTTGCGCATTTTCTCCACGCACGAACACATTTTTTTTCTATATAAAAAAAAGGAACGCAACACCTTCTGCGAAAAAAAATCTTAAAATCAACGGTTAATTTTAGAGGCTTGGAACTTGCATGGCATACTCAAAATTTTTCAAAAAAATCTCATGAAATTTTTTTAGCATTTTTTCGAGTTTTATATGAAATTAAAAAAATCTGGTTTGTGCTGTTGAAAGAACTACCTACATATATTTTTAATAAAAAATGGTATGGAAAATATAAATAAATAAAAACTCTAGTGTATGCATGTTTTTGACGCCGACTGTATATATGCATTCATACATACTTCTGCACATAAAAATTAACAATGCATGATCAAGGATTAAAAGCACGCCCACACAGCTGAAGGAACTTTTTTTCAGAGATGTAGGCGAATATTTAAGATTGCGCCCAAGCACCTTATAGCCAGCCATTCCGCCACCGAGTTCCTACTACAGCTGGCCTTTTGTTTGTTGTCGTAGAGTGTTTAACAGTTCTCATAAATACATACATACATACAAATATACGCATAAAATTAAATGTTTCCACAACACCCGAGCAGTTCAAAAGGCCGAGTCTTTACAAAGCAAACAGAATGCAATTTAATATTTACTCGCTTACTGGACGCTGTAAGTAACTATGTATGTACATACAAGGCACACTCAAATGCATATTTTGCTACGGAAGTTATGGAAAGAGTGAACAAACTTTTACGCAAGCATTTTTAGTTATGCAAATGCAACAATTTTTGTGCAATCAATAAACAAAAATACACATTCGATATTTTTCGCTCTGCACACAATGTGAGCTGCGAAACTTTCGCATTGTAAATTATGCTCATAAAATCGTTTGACAAAATATTTACTGTAATTTGAGTCGCTGATACATATTTATATATGTATGTGTGTTTTGCCCATTATTTTCTTTAATTTCAATGTTTATTTGAGTTTGTTGACTCCCTTTTTTTGTTATTGAAATTTGAATCAATTCATTTAGTTGCACTGCGATTTGTGCAGCTGCGCTTGCAAACGACGACCACCAAGCGTGGCGAATTGCTTAACTTTTTTAATAAGCGTTCTATTTTTTCCTTATTAAATAATAAAATAAATGAATTGTTTGTTTGTGCTTTTTATTGCTGCTTTTGTTTGCTGAATTGTGATATCTGATTTTTGAGTAATTTTTCTGCGAAAGACCACCAAGAAGTGCGGGAAAAGAGAACGAAGCGATAAATTTGACATTCTTATACAAAACTTGGAGAGACAAAACCGACCGATGTCCAGAGCGTATTTTAAATTTGGAATGGCAACAACACTGAAAATAGTGGAGAAGACGAACTCGAGCCCCCAGTCGATGATGATGGAGTCAGTGTCCCACCGCCTGGCTATGACGAGGTAAGTAAGCAATTACGTAACTGAAAAGCAACAAAGCTGCAGGAGCTGATGGCCTATTTGAGTAAGGCGGCGAGGAGTCGCCGGATTAACTCTTTCTGAAATATATGAACAAATGAATTCATGCCCAAGGACAAGAAATACGAGCCCACTATACACGCCAATTACCGCGACGTAGACGAAATCGAGAGTGGGAAACACTACCTATGTCACTGCCCTACCCTTTCGCGGACGATAACACGCTGATTTGAGCTCCACCTTTTTGTAGATCGAAGTGAAGCAGTTTTTCTACGAGAACGGACGGGTTCGGATTTCGGCTCTCAATTGATATCACAACGGGCCCGCTGGGGCTCTCTCCTACGTAGAATGAAGACGCCCGCTTCAACCTAACCTTACCTAGTCAGCGGGCTCTGAGCAGGTCACAGAAAGAAAGATGTCGAGGAAGTGGTAACTGCATTCTATTTTAATCTATAAACCGCGAGAATGAAGCAAGGATATATTTGTTTAAAAGCAATTTTACTTGGAAATAAAACTAAATACTTTCATATCATAAAAATTAAATAATTAGTTTTTCTCGACTATTGCAACTGTTTGAGCAGCGCGGGCAAAATTACATACATACATACTTATTCATCTCTATTTGAAATACGCATTCAGCTGAGTATCACTGTTTCTTTTCAACAACCATTTTTGATGAACTTTTTTATGGCGTTCTCTTACTAAAAGCCCAAGTCTTCTGAAGTCACAAAAATAGTCACTTATTTAAAGTCTCAAATTTACTGACTGGAAGTGAAGCAGACTTGCTGAATACCAGCGCTAGTCTAATCCATCAATTGCAGACGAATATCGTACTAAGTATTATGAAGTGAAATGCCGACGGCAAAACAAATCACAACAGCCAGCAAAGTTAAACAAGGCGCTTGCGTGCTTTTTGCATCGATTCGGATTAAAGCATTCTAGTAAAACCAGCAAAAGTTTAAAATAAATATATTTTATTCCTCAAAGTTACCTTATTTCCTTGGTAAGTTTTGCTGCTCGGCATGAAAATGAACGATAAATTTATTAACAAAATTACGTCCGGAACTGCACAAATATATGTACATATGTATCGGGTCAAAAGAAAAGTCTGCGCGGCTTTATGGGTAAATTAAAAATGAAATTTTTTTTTTATGAAAATTAAATTCAATCAAGTACAATATTATTTGCGA
>NW_016169148.1:0-17930 GCF_001687245.7 Rhagoletis zephyria
CAAAGGTGTAAAAAGCAAGGAAGTTTTATCACTCCCACCGTTAGAAAGTAATGGCGTTTTATTTTCTACTGAAAAATGTTGCCTTTTCAGCGCCCTCTACGCGCAAATTGTAAGGAAAGGGCAATGAGAAGGCAGCATTTTTTGTAGAAAAGAAAACGTCATAAGTACATATGTATTATTACAAAATCCTCAGTTCGTCAAATCTAGGCTATTGGCGATATTATTTATGTTATTTATTAGCGAAAGTTGAGGTTCTTTTCTTCGGTTTAATTTCGAAAACTACTGAGGTGATTTAGATCAGACGTTTTTATGCGACCTGTATATACAGAGGGAGGGATAATTGATAATTAGAAACAACATTAGACAAAACGTCATTAACCCACTTATTTGATTTTAATACCATCAAATATTTTTCTTAGCGGTGGCATGCCTTTTGGTGGTTTTAATAACTGTGTGCCACAATATTTCTAGCTTTTAACATTAGCCAGAAAGATGAGCAAGAGATGCTGATGGGCTTCAAAATCGTCAGGAGCAAAATGAGAGTGTGCGTGAAAATAGTGAAGTGGTCGAATTTCGACAACGGGGCGATACTAGTTCATATTTAATTTAAAATTGTTTACACTACTGTCGCTTCCTGATGTTTAGATATGGCTGTTTTGTAGATGAAAACTATCGCGTATTGCAAAACATCTAAATCGTATTTGCAAATTTCGCAGCGGTACACAGGTGTTAAAAGCATTGTGTGTTTTTATGCAAATTTCTCTAAGCACTCCACTTGCGAATTAAATGAAAAATGGCAGAAATATGTGTGCAGGCGAGAATGCAGTTACCCACATGTACATACATACCTACTCTGGGGCCTAAAGAAGAGTAATTTTGGATGAATTAGCTATGTACATACATACATACTGGTATGTCTACTTGAGAGCACAACACGAACGTATGTATATGTACATACAGTGGTGGCAGAAATAATAGACTCAGCTTACTTTGACCAGTTTTGGCTATATTCCTTTGGTTTGTTTAATGTTTAATATTTTTTTAAAGTCTAGCAAGTTATATTTACAACGAACACCATATATATATCTACATTTCAATTTTTGTGCAAAAATTATAGAAATAAAAAAATTTTTCTTAAAAATTTCAAACTTTTTATTCGGAGACATTCGATTTTTTTTGTGGTTTTATACCTTATTTATTTTTAACCGACTTCAAAAAATAATTTTTTTTTAAGTATGTATGTTAGTTACAGCATAACTTTGAACCCCGTTATCCGATTTCTATAATCCTTTTTTTTAAAGGAAATCTGGCCCCTTACTAATTTAGTTTAGCTCCGATAATTGGATCATGAAGAAATTCACGGTACTCTTAAATTTTCATATGAGAATTGAAGTCAGTTTAATTTTTTGCTTAAAAATTATAATAGAGTAAAGTGCGAGTTTTAAGCAGATACAAAATATTCTTGATTTTTGTAATTTGTTTCCAATTTTTTTGAACTTCTCAATAAAAAAATTTGAAATTTTGGTGACATTTTTTTTGAACTTATAAAATTTTTGCACGAAGTTTGAAATGTCGATTTATATGGTGTTTGTTGTATAAACAGCTAGACTTTTATAAAAATTTATTAAACAAAACTGCCCAAAATAAGGTGAACCTAATATTTCTGACATAAGTAGATATATTTTCACCTTAACTCAAATTGTTTCAATGCTGAGTTTTTCACAGATTTTGGTGGGATGTATTAAAATACACCTTCAATAAAAATTTTAATGTACTAGTACCAAAAGCAACGGATTTAAATACATACAACTTTCAAGAAAGCTCTATCTGTTTTTATTACCCTTTTTTATTTAGCTCTCCTCGTAAAATAAAAGTACCATGAAAATTTCAAAATTAAAAACAAAAATTGAAAGATGGCTGCCTGGGTTTGAAAAGCTTTTTTTTTTGAAAATCGCGAAAATTTTATCAAATTTTGACTAGCACAACTCATGCAGTTTATGAAGTTTTTAATTTATATGAATAAATTTAAATTATATACCAATTTTATCGAATTTCTAATCTAAAATTTTACCGAGTTTTTGCGGTTAAAAATTACATTTTTCCCAAGACTTATTGCGACCCCATTTTTTTAAAATTTTCAAATTTTCGTAGTTATTTTAGAAACCACCCTAATATGTATGCCCAAATTCAAAATTCATACAGAAAAAGCAATTCGTATGCGGCATAAAGCGAGCAACATTTCATACTAAGCTATGGCGCGCATTAACTAAAATGTATCTGACTAGCTTTATAGGTGAATATTTGGTTTTTTGTAAATTTTTGCTGCATTTCTATGATTGGCGTCAACTGCAGTGCTAAGACGCTTGCATCGGCCTATGTGCTGTAACAACAAGGACACAATAAATGCAGCGTGGTTTCGGTTGAGGAATTCGAATACACCACTTTAGCACAATAACTATCAACACTAAGAAATGTAGTAAGATGCCTATGAAGCAACCCTCGTCGAAATATTTACCAGCAGTAATACTCCAAAAACATCAAAGAGATGCTTAGAAGCCATAATAAGCAGTGAAAAAAAAGAACTAGTAAGGTATCTGAGAGAATAAAACTGGCATATAACTTTCAAAATATACATAAGTAACTCTACTTAGCTCACTCATCGATTACTTGACCTCTTAGAATAAATAAAATAAGATATAACCTGCCACCTGGAAGGCAAACTCAATGGAACAGGATGACAGGCCGTAAGATAGATAATACGAATAGAGGAAGTGTGAGAAGCAGTGAAGTAGTTACAACTGTTGCCGACCTTGTTGATTGTTATTACTTTATTTGTTGATTCAGCGCGCGAACGCATGCGACCTTGGTGACTTGGCGCATAGGCAAACTCCAAGGTAAGTACTCTGCTCACAAAAAAAATGCAATAAGTAATTTTCGCAGCGTCTTTCGCATCAAGGTTGTTCTTAACTCCGCATGTGGTTTCGCATTGGGAGCTCGAGCACGTCCTTATGTTGGTATAGTGCCTGTTGTTTATATTGAATTTCAGAATGTGTGTATAACACATTGACACAAAGGACGCTGAAACGTTATTTCCATTTCCAAAGAAGCCACGTAATTGAGTTAGATTTTATATTATTTTTATTATAATCATTATGTTTCCTAGTAATGGGTGTTTGCCTCCATTTGCATTTTTACGCATACATATGTATGTAAACACTAGGGCGGGTCAGTTTTGTTTTACTATGCGCGTATATCATAGGAGGATTCCACCTACATATAATTCTAAGCCAATTTGCCGAAGAATGATGGGTCTAAAATCAATTTAGAGTTTGCAAATTGCGAAAATACGCATCGAAGAAAATGTAAATTTTTTCACCGTTGCGCCCCCTGATAATAATTTGTTTGAAATAAGAAAAGATACACAGCGTAATCCCTATTAAGGATTTTACAATAGTTCGTAAGCCTACATTCGAAATTTCTACTACATTCCAAAATTTGTTTACGATTAAAAATATAATGTTTTTGTAGCATATCTGATGCTTAAATTTGGTTTTTATTACAAGCTTCCATATGACTGAAGTACCCTCGGAAGTTTGCCAATAAAAACCTTCCTATTTTTTAACCGATTGGTTAGCACGCCGCTGAAAGCAAACTTAACTTTCCTTAAAAATAACTTAGGTGTTTGACTTACTCTACGAGAATATAGCCGTTGAAAGGTTTTCTGAATGTGTTTGGGACTTTCGGTAATGTTTCAAAACATGCCGTTTAAGATAGAGTATTGAGAATGGGTATTCACCCCGCGCTCCCATATAAGATAGGTAGGATGCTAAGTTATCGTCGGCGTACTAAAACTGTTAGTGGAAGGTAAAAAAAATATTAAATAAATTGTAAATAGAATCTAGTAAGTTTACTGCTTATGTAAATTACATGTCCATGCTTATAAGCGGGTAATGTACGTATGCCCACACTCAGCTCGTTCATGAGCCAAGCACTGTGAAGCACACACCTTCGAGCAACCAAACTGTGGCTTGGCATCAACGCAGCCTTCAAACCTTTCTATATTCTTCACTAGGTAATATACATATTTATATATAAGATACCGAACTGAAACATTTTGATTTAAGAAGTACGTCTAAAGACGGCCGCTATTAGAAAAAAACTAGAAGGAGTCGTAAGTGGGAGTATGTAAAAGGCTCCTCGCAAAAATCGAACAAGTATCCAACAAAGCAAATATACCCGAATTTTTGACTCTTGAATAACTAAATGATAACTTCGAATTAAATAGAGAATTAAATAATCTTAGTAGATTATTCCTCTTCTTGTATTTAATAGTTGTCACTTGTTTAAAAGATGTAAATAATTCTTTTTATTAACTTCATTTATGCTGATTAACCAAGGAAGCCACCAAAATTGTCTAATCGTTCGCAATCTTGGCTTTTTGACGAATTTATGAGTTCAATTTTGTTTGCCACACGCGCAAGAAATTCGCAACCCTTAAAGGCGTGTGCAATTTTACTCACAAGCCCAACAAATTATTTTTAGTCATAAATCTTACCATTCACTGCAGAAACACCAGCAATAACAACAAATCAATGTATTTGCTTCCAATCTTAAATTTTCATGTTTCTTTGACTTTTTCTACCTAATCATTTCACTTTCAGATTTGCTTTAATTTCGTATTTACTTTTGTGGAAAGATGAAGAAGAAGAAGGAAAAGAAGAAGAAAACTTCCGTACGAACTGCTGATGACAAGTTTTTTTTGGCAATTGGCTTTTGAATGGCCTCATAAGATTAATGGATTTTCAAGAGCATTCACTTCGCTTCATTGACTTAAGTTGCGCTTCGAATGGCAGGAGTTGTGAGTCTTTTTCTCTGACAGGTGTATGACAACTTCTATACAAAATTTTGAAAATTATTTATTACTCCTTTGTATTTGGTTTATTTTATCGTCGAGTTTATAAAAAGGGAACAGAAATATATGAGAGCTGTCTTTTTCATTGTCTTAAGGATATGATATGCAAGTCCAAGGGACCCTAAGGAATAAATTAAGTTGGTAAATAATGGATACCAACAGATATAAACCTTTAAATACAACTATTGTATTATATACTATGTATAACCTCTTCTCTTTTATCGCGTCTTATTTCGTATTTAATTAACTACAAAATTTAATTTTTTTTCTATTAATTTTTGCAATAAATATAGCTCATATGCAACCACTTAACAATCTGTCATGTAAGCATAAGTTCTTAAATTATATTGTCGTATTGTAAGTAGCACAGAACACATATTGTCGAAGTTTTTGCAAAACCACCTATCGCCCAGTTGCGAACCGCCTAAATCGCCGTTGTGGAAAAAATGAGATTTGGTAACCCTGAGCTCCTGAATCGAGACATATGCATGAAAATCGTAAAATCGTTATTGAAACAACAGATTTGTAAAACAAAAGCCACATAAAATACCGCCTATAAAGGCAATACCTTCAAAGAAAACCCATTTTTTCGTGCTCCTGTAAAATTTGAGTGCCGTAAGATAGGCGGTTCTGCAATTGTTTGATGGGCGGTTTTGCAAAACCATCGACGATATGTATATACATACGTATGTATTTAAAAAATGTGCTTGCTCTCTTTGTGGTACCACATAAGCAATTATTAATACATATAATTAATGGCTAACCATCCCCTGAAAATGATACGATTTCTTGGAGCACGCGCGTGCACTTATTGCTGTTAATCAAGTTCACGTTGGTTTGAGTTTAGATACCCATATATATATTTCAATGTTTGTATGGCGGCTGCAGTAGTGTAGTGGTTAGTAGTACGCGCTACCATTCCTCAAGGCCTGGGTTCAAGCCCGGTTCAACCCAATATCAAAAAATAAAAAAAACAAAAAAGTTTTTTTCGAATAGCAGTCGTTCCTCGGCAGGCAATGGTAAACCCCTCACTGTATTCCTGCCATAAAAACCTTCTACTCATAAAAATACAATCGTCGCTCGGAGTCAACGTACCATTTGTGCGACATTCATCGGGGCGCAAGCCACAAATCGGAGAAGAAGAGCGGCCAACATATGTGTAGGCGCCAATCTATTATTATATTATACATATGTTTGTATGTACATATAGACATTTTGTCATTATTCTCATGCGAACACACCACCTTGTATAGAAAAGCATACGTAGCCGCATATTTATAAAACAAATCACAGCAATTAATTAGAAAAGATTAATAACGAAATCGCAGTATTCTGCACAAAGTCATTTTATCCACAGATAATATTAATGGGGGAGTCTAATGCGCGGAACCTAATTAAAAATATTGACAAAGTGAAAGCCGCTCCAAAATCTATTATCCGAACAAATTTTTTTTTTAGCCTTTGCTTTTATTTGAAAAATAATCTTGCCCTTGTTACTCGTATTCAAATTTGTTTTAATTTTCACAGCACACGTAATGGCCGTTTTTTATAGCCTCTGTTAGAAAATCTTTGCCGCTATCTATTCTAACACACGAGCAAAGCACTATAAACATAAAGGAAAATAGCTCTATTCAATTCGTGGGTGCCACGCTGCGTATACGCAACCATTGAAAGCGCTAGGTTGGGTAGCTAGTTGATTCGGTGCTTAGTAAAAATGTGGCTGCAAGAAAAAATGCAGTTACACATAAACTACGTTGAAAGCTCTATAAATCTTGTGTGGTGCATGTACACATAGGGATGAAACGATACGAGTAACTTAATTGCCAGCGAAAACCACGAGAAGGCGCCAAAGTCGACAAAATGCAAAGTATACACGATCCAATTGGTTCACCAAAATCGAGGGTTTGCAACGTTTACACGGCCAATTGTTCGAGTGGAATTGTGAAGTGGACGAATGTTCAGTACAGACGCTTTAACGCGATATAAAAGTCACTGAGTAAGTCTATTATTCTTCGCGATGTGAAAGTTAGCGAGCAATACTAAAGGTAGGGGCGAATAGCGCTATTATTGAAGAAAAGAAACAAAGAAAAGGAGTTGATTCAAAATACAAAAAAATCGTAGAAAATACTAAAATATTAAATATATCCCAATCCCAGAAAATTTGAACGCTATCTTCGAATCTAGTCTGTACAATATATATATATATATATATATATTAGAGTGGTAAAAAAATGCTTTTGGAAATTCATAAACGCTACATCCAAATATTGTTATTTGTGAGAACAAAGACATGATTTGTTTTTTATTTTGGGGGAAAAAAAATTTATTTGAAAACGCTCATGTTTTCAATTTTTTTCTTTTCGTGACATATTAAGGTGTAGTTAAAAACGTTGTTTTTACATGTAATTACTCAGGTATTATTTGGGAAATGCCGCGTGCAAGTGAAAAAGAAAAGTTTTTACAATATGCTTCGAAACAGTCTTAACTGATATACTTTTTCTTGAACTTTGAGTTTGCAATGATTGCCAACATAAATATTATGACAATGTCGCAATTTTGTCGCATGAGAGTTTCCATACAAAACTAATCAGCTGTGTCGCCAGGTGGCAAATTTTGTAACAACTTTGCAATGTTTCATGAATCTGTTCTGAACAATTTGATTTTTTTATTTTCAATTTTAAGTGATTTGGAGAAGGTTTTTACCTCGTAATGTTTTTATGATGACAATTTCTATGAAATACGATGCAGAAGAATGTGCCGTACTGCGTTTCTCTTATATTTTTTTGAAATTCCCTGTCAGCATTTTGTTTATTATTCTTTTGATTGTCATCTGGAAATCTTGTTCAGTATGCCAAATGTAAATGGTATTGTGGATTTTTTCGTTAATGGTCTGGTATTCCTCGCTTATTATTTTTGATCATGTTTTGATTGATAGACTACACTCATGAGTTTGATTGATGATTTCTTGATTGTAGTCTTTAATAGAATTGGACAATAATACTTTGGAATTAAACGCGATTATGTTGGATAAATTCTTTTGCCTTTAATAAGAAAATGATAAAAAGATAAAAAAGGCCAAGAATAATACAACTGAAGTTGAATCATATGGAATGAATGAAAAATGAAACATTACAGTATGTACAGAGATTTACATCATTTACATTAATTAAGTTACCCTTTATTTCTCTATGCCGAGTAGTTCTCTGCGATGGCAGTTTATAACTGCACAAGAGGTGTCGAAGATGACGATTTAGAAAGCAACGTTATTTTAGCGAGGGCTCTAATATCATTGCAAACTTTTTCGCCACCTAATTTAGTCCATACGTGTACCCGTACCCGTTTGATGTTTCACAATGCTCTATGCAATTATGCTTTTCATAAAACTAAACCCTCTTTCTGGATATTCTGGAAGGTCAAATTGAAAGAACCTCTGAGACGTAGAATGATTTTCCCTAATCACTCGTAACATCAATGCTGAAATTGATATAAGGTTTTCCACAGACACTCCGTTAGTAATTTTTACAAGCTTTAGCAAACGTCCCAGTACCCTCAAATATTAAATGGAAAGATGTGCCATTTAACCAGCTAAACGGAAAAAAATTGAATGTTCGCTATCATTTAAAGCAAACTTTAAAAGTCAAAAGTGCGCATTGCATTTAACTTATTAAACTTAAAAAGTTCGCAACATGAACTGCTGAAGCGTGAAAATGCTACGTCTATGCAAATGCGGTAATAGAAAAGAAGCATGTGATTGCAAAACTTTGTAAACTAACAAACCAAGTGTGCATAAGTATTGCCTATGCATGGCAAGGATTATTTCTAAGGTCTGTAGCCGCAAGTTCACGGTTTCTTCGATTGCCACCAAATCACTAACACAAATTTCATTACAAGTGACACTTTTACATTTCGCACTCTTAAGTTTGCATGCCGCAATTCACCTGAGAGCATTTCTACGGCATAATGAAAGCACGCGAATTTACATATCTATGAATGTACGTACAAACATATCTATTTAGTATTTGAACGAAGTGTACGAATTAGTGCTGCTGAGTAGTTGTACTGTCTTCCGAAGTGGAAGTTGCAAAAAATTTAAATTCCGTTTGCGCTCATAATCAGCTCTTTGCTGCTTTTGCCTGTGTGCCTGAGTGTCGCTAGGTTAAAAAGTTCCTTAAAAAAATTAAAATGAAAATGTGCGAAAGGTCGTGGCGTAAAATATCCGTAGTGTGACAGCAAAGTTCATTGTCAAAGCACTTGGCGTGGCATGCGAAAGTTTATAGGTGAGATAGACTTTGAAATCTATTGCAGAAGTGCAGAAATGTTCCCATTGTGATGAAGTGCAGAAAAGGCGATTGCTGCAACCCAAGGCCGCTTAATGGAGTTGCAAAGGATCTTTATGGAATTTGAAATATCTAAAAATCATATTTTTGAGAGATTTTTTTTAAGTACAAAATATAATAAAGTAGTTTTAATGCTCAGCATTTTTTCTTTACCTGTTGAGTTTTGATATACATACATTGCTATGTATGCATTAATATTTTTATTTTCTATTTTATCTTTATTATTTTATACACAAAATTGTTTAATTTTCGTAGATTTGTCTTCATCGAGTATGTACAGTTGAAAAAATTGGGGAACATTTCTAAAAACTAACAAACTGGGTAGCTTTTTGGCAATTTAAAATCTAGGCCCAATTTATTTTTGGCCACTGAGAACTGGAATAAACATTTTTTGACATTTAAAAATTAGGTATACATTTACGGCGTAATTTTTGCATACATTATTTTAAATAAATTTTAGGCATTTGTAAGTTGGCCAACTTTTTTGGCATTCACAAATTGAATTTGAAACACAAGTTTTTTGTACCTTTAAAACAATATATAAATTTTGAAATTATTTATAAACTGATCACAGTTTTGGTCATTTCAAAATTGGCCATAACTTTTTTTATACCTTAAAACTAGTTACAACTTTACTGATAATTGAATATTTTTTGATAACTAAAAAATAAGACATGGTGGAAATGAAATATAATATAATGCAATATTATTGGTGGCAAAGCGCTGGCAAAAGAGCAGTTCAAATTCTAATTAACGAATGTTATTAAATTTTGTTAGTGTGACAAATCTATTAAACGTAAAATATAATGTACAATTTAAGGATAATGAGAATTTTTTTATCCTCGGTCAGCTTACAACTACACGTCCTGCCTGTACCAAAATTATTCAGCTTTTATTTTTAACCGACTTCCAAAAAAGGAGGAGGTTATCAGTTCGTCGGAATCTTTTTTTTATTTTTTTATTTTTTATGTATGTTACCGCATAACTTTGGACCACGATAATTCTTTTTGCATCGGAAAGGTAGTGTCTCAGAGGTAGTTCCATACTAATCTGGTTAAGATCCGATCAGCGGATCATGAGATATATATATATATATATTTTTTTTTTATATGGGAGTTGAAGTCGGTTTTTTTTTTGCTAAAAATTACTAGTTATATTCAATGAAACTACTCCTGCTTAGCTTAGGTAGGCGGAGGGACAATAATTATTGTTGCTTTTGTACTCAATATAGTTATGGTGAAAGAGAGGCCATCGAAGGACCATTCTATTTTGATGACAAATAATCCGAGCCATCAGGAAACTTGCATAAATTACTTTTTATCACAGCTTGAAGCCAAACCGACTCATTTTTCTGATATCAACTCTAGCAGATGAAATTTAAAGGTATTTCTTCTTATCCTGTGCAGCGCACACAACTCTTGTTGATTCGGTTTCACATTTCTCAGGTAAAGTTTTCTTTTCAATTCCAATTTGTATTTCCTTTCATCCGTCCTATAGCCGGCACCAACTTCGCAGCCCAGTTAGCTCAGCTCCTTCAATATTAATTTACACTTTTCGTAATGTTATTACCTTTTCGTTGTTGTCACATTCTGTTTTAAGCAGTGCTGCTGCAATCCTTGCACGGATTTTTCCATGGTATAAAATTAAATGTTTGTATTTTTTATATTTTCACACCTCTTTTTAATTTGAAACAAAATTTCTGCCTCCTTTTCTAGGTTAAACTTTGTTTTGGCTGCTGAGCGCCTTGGCTTTCTCAACATTTGTATATATGTAATTAAAAACACAGAATGTTATATATACATACATATGTTGCCACGAAGGCTTTTGCATGCGTCTGCAGCTGGTTGTGTGTGTAATCCACTCTGCCGTCGCTAAAGTCAATGTACCCTGAAAATCGCTCTTACGCCGGGCACAACAATTCATGCCACAGCATCATAAACTGTCCGAGTGTTGATTATATTTTTGCAAAAGTTTTCACAAAAGCAATTTTCATACTTGTTTTTGTAATACAAAAACATTTTTAATTAGTTTTTTGGCTGCTCTCACCGCCAAGGGAAAATAAATTTAAAAAAAGACAAAAAAAGGATTATTGAAAAGAATATCAGTGCTGCTATCAGCCACTCTAGCCATTCGACTGTATTGTTTCGAATGAGTGGTTTGGCTGTCCCATATATTTTTTATCGTCCCACTTAAGTTTGCATTCCTCCAGTTCCGCATGCTTCAGCGCATCCTCTCAGCGAATAATAATAGTAGTTATTACTATTGTAACAGTTTCATTGCTCATGTTTTGCTGCGTTCATCCTATTTACTTCTCTTTATTTTCGCTTAATCATTATTTTGCTTATGGTGAGGGTCTTTTTTGGCTTTCCTTTCAATTCAAATTAATGCCGTTTTTTGCATACACAGTTATTACTGGCTTATTCCTGGTAATTACTTACTTACAGGAAAGCTGATTTCTTGGCTCACCAATTCAGAATGAAGACATTTCATTTTGATTGGTTTGTTTGGTTTGTTGGCTGGTTGATGTGGTGAATTTATAAAGACTCAATTTTGCGATAAAAAAAGCCACTTAAGTGAAGGTCTTTAGTGCATATCTGTCCAAAAATATAGCAAAGACTTCTTGCAGTTAATTTTAATGACGGCTATAAAAGTTGGGCTTCCAAAATATTGTAGAACCATATAGAGGGCATATGTTCAATACCCTATATCTGCAAATTTTCACGAAAATTACTTTGTTATGTTAGAACATCGTTATACATATTCTAATAATGTGGCAACCCTCTAAATATAGTTCAGAAATAAAGCCTTGTCAAACTCATTTCGACTGATAGCAATATTTTAATAATTTATTGAAATTATTATATAATTTGAATTTAACTTTTTAAACGGGGGTGGTGACTCTTTTTAAACACCTGAAAAATATTCTTAATGTTAAAACTAAAGATTTCTTAACACTATTTCGTTTGGCATATTGTAATATTTTATTGTTTATAAGTTAACTCAATTCGACTTTTCAAACTGGTGGCAACCATCTTCAAAATATTTACAAACTATTACCTCTTTAAAATCTTTTCGGTTGGCGCCCATATGGTGACACATATTTTCATTACCTAATTCCTTTAATTCTAGTTGAATTTAATTTTTTTAACAGGTGGCAACTCTCTTAACGTTAAGTTAAGAAACAAACCCCTTCAAAACCAAATCGACTAATACCCAGTTTAAATAAAGGTTTTTTGTTTCTTTAATTTGAATAAATTTTTTTAAAAGATGGCAATTTTTTTCGAAAGAGTAAAACCTTATTGCTCATTGAAAGTCCGAGCCCTTTTCTGACACCTCAGTTGCAAAACTGCCTAAATCGCCGTTGTGGTAAAAATGAGATTTGGTAACCCTGAAATCCAGGCATCGAGATTTATGCATAAAAATCGTTTTTGAAACAACAGATTTGTAAAACAAAAGCTAGAGAAAATACCGCCTCTCAAAGCAATGCCTTCAAAGAAAAACTGTTTTTTCGCTCTACTGTAAAATTTGAGTGCCGATATACTCTATACATACAACAGAGATAAGACCGCCGAGAGGGGGGTATGGGATGTTTACCACAGGCACAAAGTTTTCAGTGCCCCAGATTTTTCCAAAATTTAAGTTGGAAGAGAAACGTATTTTGCTAAGTTTATAACCTTGATTTAAAATAAAATTTTTTTGGATGGAAAAATATTTTTTTTGGGGGAGGAAAGGCGGTCCAGACACGTTTTTAGTACCGGAGCCGAATTTTCTCTTGCCTCCCCTGATAACAGATGAATAGACTGCAAATGTTTATGCAGAAAACGAAGCTATAAAATAAGTACACTATAACTATAATATAAATGTATACTAATCTATTTATTTTGCTTATAATTAAGTGGTACTAGACGAAAAAATTTAGGAGTGAAATTCTCCAAGTTTCTTTTACAACCTTCAATCTTGGAACTTTTCAGCTATCAAAAAAGTTCCCAACTCTCCATCCCCCCTGTTATATCGACACTTTCACACTAATTGAACTATCGTGTATCGAGCACTTTTCCTAATTGTTGTTTGTGTTACCCGAGTAGCATTGAAAAGCCGTTAAAAGTTTTGACATGCTTTTGTCACTCGGCTATTTGTATAGAAAACTGGTGGCAACTTGCTTGTAGCGAACAACTTTTGGGTAATGCAGCGCTCAGTGTGTTAACCTTGCTGTGTGTTGGCAGTTTAAGTTTAATGTCAGCCAAAAAGCCAAAACTTGAAACGACAACATAATGATGATACGCTTTATGCGAGAATGGCTGTTTTCATTAAATTTTGGCCACATCGTTTTACCCCAAGATTGCCGTGATTGTCTTATCAACAGTGAAAATAGTTTAAAACTTTGGCAATATCTTCAGTGTTGGCTGAAGTACGACCTGCTGTACATACAACGGGGCGTATGAGTAAATTTATTACTTGTAAGGTCTAAGAGCAAAATTTACTCTGCTTTATTTCATTTCGTTATAGTACAGTTAAAGCTGCAGAGCACTTTGCATAGCAAGTGTGCCTTTCGATATGTAAATAGGTTTTTTGCTTGCAATGAAATGAAATATCAAGCAAATTGTATTGGCCTGTGAAGCGACAATTTCACCTGCTATTTGCATATAACTACACACACTTTTGGCCACACATAGCCGCAATATGAGCAATGTGCAATCAGGGCTGTGTTTCTATTCGCACTACTCGTCAGGCAATTTCTCTTTTCGATAGCTCAATCATACTATTTCGTTATACATATCTGTTTGATATCCCGGGGTGTAGCCGAAAATATTTCATACATTTTGTATTCGCTTCAGCGTCCATATTACTCTCACCCAACCGCGCCCCACAAACATCCACTTGCCGTATTGCACTGGCCATTTAATCGGCGACCATTCAATCGACTCGAATTCAAAATCGTTGCAATCTGCTATTGAATTGCATTTCATAAGCATCGAGTCGAGGTGGCAAGGGCCAAGCAAAATTGAAATGAAATTTTCAACAATGTGCAATTTAACGCTGAAAAGGCAGAAATAAATGTTCATCCGTCTGCAGATCGCCGAACAGACAGTTATATATTTGCGTATATTTGAAATGAAATAAAAACTGAGCAGGCATGAATGATACGAATTGGCAGCAGGCACACAGCTGAGGTGCTGTCCGAAATGCGAACATTGCTGCAGGAGTTGTGAGATGGAAAAGAGAATAGCCCGCGGTGAGAGAAATAGTTTGACGTACTTTTAAAAGCGTATACTTGCAAAGAATTTCACAGTTATTCTTAATTTTATTCTGTTCCCTCGGCTGGCCGGCTGCGAAATTTTCATCACGTAGATCCATAGCAAACGGACGCGCTTTGCAGAAATTGTCTCACCACAGCGCGGGTGTAAGTAAAATGCAGGCATATTTTAAATAAAATTTATCTGAAAGCAAAAAAAAAATAAGTTAAGGAAAGCAGGAAGTATGCCTAATTGAATTTGGATCCAATCTTCCGTTGAAAAAAAGAAGTCATTGTTAAAATACATGGGTACGCTTGATATTGGATGTAAAGTTGTTTTTGCAAGAATAAAATTTTATTGCGGATTCCTATCCAGAAATAATATTTGTATGGCAAGATTTTTCTGTAAGGCGACAAACCCCTAGAAATGGCGGGACAATTGCAGGACTAAAGTTAGCAAAACGCAGATTTTATTGCAGATTTTGGCAGAATATCGCTTCATTTGTTCCACAACTTTTTCAAATCCAAGAATATTCTAGAAATGGGTATGGCTATACTAAAACCAAAGGTCATAAATTTAGACTTTATTGTGGATTTCGCCAGAATATCTATAGGGGCCTCTCCTTTTTATTCCTTTTTTTTCTACTGGCTAAGTAGAACATTAAATTCCATACAAACATATGTAAAGCGTATAAATAAATTTGTCCAGTTACCTTTACTATTACCATAACGAATATCATAACCGTAACCATATCTTTTTCATTACCGTAACCAAAACAATTACTATTACCATTACCATTACAATAACCATTACCATTAACGTTACTTTTACCTTTACCATAACAATTACTTTTACCATTACCAATATCACTATCATTACCATTACCATTACCAATACCATTACCATTACCATTTTATTTTCATTACCATTACGATTACCATTCACGTTACCATTACCAACACTGTCTGCATTACCCGTACCAGCATCACTACCACTCCTATATTAATATTGCACATTATAACTACAAAGAAATCATACATTTCAATTTCAATTGGTTTAACTTTTTCACGCTAATTTAAATTTTATAGTATTCGGCAGACACCAGCTCGTAATTGACTTAACTGCCTTACTAAAACACTCACACACCCGCTCATAGCATAGCCTTGGATGGCAGCTATTAACTTAACTCGAAATCTGCCAGATGTGTTGTGTCAAAATGATGTATTTTACTTACAGTTGCCAGCAGCTGACAAACTCACACAACACCTATCCCCAAGAACACACCGCAATTTCCCATAATTTCATGTTTATTTATTACCACAAAGTGCAATAAAGTGGAATGCAGCTTACACTCTATCGCTCTGGTTTTACATTGCTCGCTCTGCAATTTTGTCAACCGGCGTTGGTTTTTAACCTGCAAAGCTTTACTTTACCTTCGTACTGAGGCACTTGTTCGTCTGTGGCATGCGTAGATTTATAAGCGTCGGGGAAAATGTTTCATCATTTTAATAAAATTACTATGGATAATAAAGTAATTTACTGCCTTCGGACGTGTGTTGCAATTACCGTTGCTCTGCTTTTGTTGCTTAAACGCGCACTTTTCTCTTCCTATCCATATCCCTTCATTTTGTGCAAATGCTTATGACGGTGGCACTGCTACGCCGATTGCTACTAATAGCCAAGGTATATATGTATGTACTATTCACACTCGCTGCCTGTGCAAAGCATTTTAATTAAAAGTAATATTTGATTTATGCAGTCATAAAGCAGCATTATCCCAATGCAAATAAGCGACAAATTGAAAATAAACGAGTTTCCACATTGAGCTCAGTTGGAAAGGAAACGTTTTCGAACAAACGCATATGTTGCGCATACGCAGTGTCACACCGCATTTACTGGTATATCGAAATTTTATTGCAGAAATATACCTATGTATATATATGTGTGCATGAAAATTGTTGTTCAAAATACACGTGTTAACTAAATAATCACTAGAGAGGCTGCCATGAGTAATTAACTAATGCCAGTAAACGAGTAATAAACTTCCGTCTGTTCGGTTGATTGCCTCTGTTTTGTTTTGGCCTCAATACGAAAGCAAGACACGCTACTGCAATGTGAATTGAAACAATTGAGTAGATACGCAGATGAGTTGGTGAAGCCAGTTGTCAGCAACATTTAACGAGTAATGCCCAAAATCAGCGCATTCAATGCTCCGGAGATTAATTAGCACCGCACAATCGTGTCAAGAGCAGCTTTTCAAAATCAATGTCAGTTTATTTGTTAAATTACTGCGTATGTATGAAAGCAAACTCGAAGAACGGCGGGCTAAAATTGGAGTTAAAAATATTTAGCTGGGTTTTAGCGCACAATATTTTACTAGGCTTTAAGGTTCAGTTTTAAAGATCAATATACTACTTTGTTTATTGTAATAAGCAAGCTGAATTCATACAAGCTCATAACAGCAGCAGAAAAGTAAAAAACTACATTAAAAAATTGCACGCACGATGACAATGTGAACCAAAAAAGTTTACAAAAAACAACATAATTTTGAAAATCGGCGCAATTCGCCTTGAAATAAGTTGCTCTGGTAATACCACCTTGTAAGAATTCGCCTTGATAATAAGTTTTGCGGAAGAATGTCAAAAACTCAAAATATCTTAAAGGCTGGCAAAATTTTTTTATAAATTGAAGAACCTGGAATACTAAAAAACCCAAACACCCTAAGGAGGATGATAAGTTCGATGTCGTATCGCGTTACGTGGCAAATAAGAGTATTTGGCAGTAGCTCGGCTCAAAAACTCTAAGGTTGCTGGAGATAATAAATCGTCAGATAAGCTTTCCAAGTAGGATTGTGAGAATCTGTTCGGGTGAAACCATGTCCGCCAATGAACAATAAAGTGTACTCCTGATAATCCACAAGAAGAACGATGAAGGAATACGATAAGCGATAGCTTACCACTAGGGTTGCCAGACGTACTGCTTTTGGGAGTAAACGTACTCCTTTTTATTGCAATGTACTCACTTGTACACCAAAAAAAAAATATCTGGAAATGTACACCTTTCCCAGTTTTGTACATCTTTTGTACTCCTTTTTCCAGCTACTAATATTTTATCATGTACAGGGTGTATATTTTATCATGCACAGGTTTGAAAAATAAAAGTGGTCTTTATAGATTTTGCGCAAAAAGCTAGTTTATTGTTAATTATCCACAAATTTTACTTAAATTTTATTGATTCGTTTTTAAATTTTANATCTGGAAATGTACACCTTTCCCAGTTTTGTACATCTTTTGTACTCCTTTTTCCAGCTACTAATATTTTATCATGTACAGGGTGTATATTTTATCATGCACAGGTTTGAAAAATAAAAGTGGTCTTTATAGATTTTGCGCAAAAAGCTAGTTTATTGTTAATTATCCACAAATTTTACTTAAATTTTATTGATTC